>NC_138125.1:42149216-42439220 GCF_964188305.1 Podarcis bocagei | reverse complement strand
TCAAAATCAGAGCACCCTGCAACTGATTTAAAGTTTTAAAATGTTGAAAGATCCTGTTCATGGATCTGCTGCATTGCATGTTTTTCCCCCTTGGTGTTTTTAAAGGTACAATGTTTTAAATGCAGAGCAGCTTTTGTTTTATTCCATGTCATTAAAGCTATTATATCCCAGCCTTCTTGCACAGAAACACTGTTCAGGGTGGCTTATAGCATTTAAAATTATACTAAATACAGTACACTGGTACCTCGGGTTACATACGCTTCAGGTTACAGACGCTTCAGGTTACAGACTCCGCTAACCCAAAATAAAAAAATTCCTTCCAGTAGCACCTTAAAGACCAACTAAGTTAGTTCTTGGTATGAGCTTTCGTGTGCATGCACACTTCTTCAGATACCACACGAAAGCTCATATCAAGAACTAACTTAGTTGGTCTTTAAGGTGCTACTGGAAGGGATTTTTTTATTTTGACTATGGCAGACCAACACGGCTACCTATCTGTATCCGCTAACCCAGAAATAGTACCTCAGGTTAAGAACTTTGCTTCAGGATGAGAACACAAATCGAGTTCCTGCGGTGCGGCGGCAGCAGGAGGCCCCATTAGCTAAAGTGGTCTTCAGGTTAAGAACAGTTTCAGGTTAAGATTGGACCTCCGGAACGAAGTAAATACTTAACCCGAGGTACCACTGTAATATAAAACCAACCAAGGAGATGGGAACAGCAGCTAAAACCAAGCATACAATATTATCTGCCACATACATACAACAAAAGCCTGCTTGGCAGGGTCAGAGGTGGGGACTATGTTGGATAACCAACAATGAGGATAGGGGATTCCTACTTTTCAGGGCAAGGTGAATCTGCAGTCTAGGTGCGTGTAGAATTCCTTGAAGGCATCACATCAGATACAATGGATGTGTTAATGGGCATCATCTCTGCTTTAAAAAACTCCCCGTAAGGACCTTCTGTCATCAAGTGAGTGTGCATAACACCCAATTCTGTGATCTGCAGCAAAGCGCATTTCAATGTAACTAATTTTGAATTGCTATTAAGGAATGAGGCGTCATTTGCAAAGAAATACACGTAGTACTGATTGAGAGGGACAAATCTGCTTCTGAACTTCAGACTCAAGCTGCAACTTCAGGTCAACCCAAATACAAGCAATCTTCTCAGAGAATTAGGTGGCAAACCCGTCAGAATAGGCATGTGATTGGCTGCACCATGTTCAGCAGTAGGCCTGAGACCAACTCCCCATTTGCGGCTTCTCCACTGCACACTCTAGTTTGCCAGATCTGGATCTACATTCACATGTGTAGTTCCAGCCCCACATTTCTAGGGAAATAACTGGCCACACCTGCCAGGTAACTCATAGCAGGCCAATGGGCTTGCATGTAGCAAAAAGCTCATGTAGGTGACAGTGAAGTATTGCAGATTTTCTGCAAATTGGTCCACACAACTGCCTTCTATATAAAAAAAAATACCCACTGTGTTAAGATAGCAAGCTGCCAGTCAGGCCATTGGTCTGTCTACTCGTAAGTCAGTATTGTCTGCAATGACTTGCAGCAGGTCTGTTGCAGCCAGTGCTCTTTTCCAGACCTACCTGGAAATACCAGAATTGAACCCAGAATCTTTTGCTTGCAAAGCATGTTCTCCCCCACTGAGCTCTGTGTAAAGCTGCCTTCAAAAACGGGATGAGAAACAGAGGAAGTAGTACAGTGATAGGGAAGGAAAAGAAGGGCAAAAAGTAGGATGGAAGCCAGCAGAGGAGATGGAGCAGAGAAACAAGTTACAGATGAGCAAAACACCACTCTTGGGGGTCCTTATCACTTCAGAATCAGTGGTTTGCAGCTTAAATTACTATCTAAGACAGGTAGCACTCACAGCACCACCTGCTGAGCCACCTGGAATTCATGCAAGTTATAATTCAGCCAACCAGCCAACAGGGAATCACACTAATTCATTTTTTTGCGGTAATAAAAGCATGCCTAATCATTTTAACTACTGGTAGCGGCCAAAATAAAAGCCAAAGTAGCAATACTGAGCAAGCAGTTGTGCTCCCCGCATTAAGTGGCGGCATGAATTAAGCACACAGTAATCAGCACAGAGCATGACAGTATTATAAGAGTTAACATGTAATTACAATTGTTGTCTTTAGAATCCATTTCTATGTAGCTTAAAATATTACCACATTAAATGGAAGGGAGTAGATTAAATGCAGAGCAGGAACTGAGAATAAATTCACAATGAATAATTTATCTGACAAACTTAGCCTGTTTCTCCTTGCTAAATATCTATGAGTATGATGCGACCCCCTCAAATTTGTAATTTAAATAGTCTGTCTCCCTACCCTTGAGATACTGTACAGATGGAATGATTTGTTTATTTAATATCACAGAAGGACTGGTATTACTGAACATGTAATACGTATGGGGTCACTGCTGAGGCATTCGAGCTAAAAAGAATCTGATTCCGTATAGTGAAATAAAGCAAAATGTTTTTCATAGAATCATAGAGTTGGAATAGACCACAAGGGTCATCGAGTCCAACCCCCTGCCAAGGAGGAAACACCATCAGAGCACTCCTGACATATGGTTGTCAAGCCTCTGCTTAAAGACCTCCAAAGTAGGAGACTCCACCACACTCCTTGGCAGCAAATTCCACTGTCGAACAGCTCTTACTGTCAGGAAGTTCTTCCTAATGTTTAGGTGGAATCTTCTTTCTTGTAGTTTGGATCCATTGCTCCATGTCCGCTTCTCTGGAGCAGCAGAAAACAACCTTTCTCCCTCCTCTATGTGACATCCTTTTATATATTTGAACGTGGCTATCATATCACCTCTTAACCTCCTCTTCTCCAGGCTAAACATGCCCAGCTCCCTTAGCCGTTCCTCATAAGGCATCGTTTCCAGGCCTTTGACCATTTTGGTTGCCCCCTTTCTTTTTTTGTATTTTCAAAACCAAGAACAGAGAGCATATTTAACCCCCTCCCCTCCCCCTGCCCCACTTACAACTTCATACCAAATACACTATGTATACATATACCATATGACTTCCCTTCCACACTTTTCCTGGTTCCTTTTGCTTTTTTACCACATCTTTTTAATCATCGCAAAATAAGATTAGGGCTTGCAGACACATTTCAATTTTCCTTATGACAGCACACTTATGACTGAGGATCTTCAGTGCAATTTGTGTTTCTATTATAGTGGATACACCACTCAAATCACAATTTATCACTGTTGGTTAACTGTGTTTATCCCCCTCTCTGTTGAGACCCTGTGTGATAGCCCAACAGTGACACAGGAACCTATTGGGTAGTGCCTGTGACGTCTTTGGTTACAAGACATGCAACCTTTCCCTCCTCACAACATCCCACTCTGCAATATCTGTGCTTACTTGGGGTACTGATTTTTAAGGATTTCATTCCCCCCACACCCCACAGACAAGGCATTTACTTGCTACAGGGATTTGATAAGGATATGTCTGACTTTGGAATCCCCAGATATAACATTGCTGAGCTACTAAGTGGCAAATGTAGATTATATACACACATGTAAAAAAGCAATTTTTTTATCATACAACAGAAGAATATAACAGGTTTTAAAATAGTGGAACACAGCATCAGTGAAAAACATCTTAGCTGCTGCTTGGGAAGGAGGGAAAGGCTGTCAATTAAAACTGAGTGGATGGCTGTGCATGGATGAGCATTTTCTCGCTCAGAGTAATAGAATTCTGAACAAGTGTTGACAAGCATGACTCCAAACTATGACTGTTGACAGCCAAAGTATAGATAGATAATCACAAAAGAATATAAATAATACACTTTCTCAGGAGTAAAAGTGCTTATTAATTACCAATAAGATTTCACAAGACTGCCACTTACGTCTTTTAGTTCAGTAATGTGGCTCATTTAAACGGTTATTAGACCAAGCCCCATTTCTCCAAATCATTTTCTAATGGGGAACAATGCTGCAGACTTTAAAAAATAATAAATGGCTCTGATTAAATTAGGTTTTGCAGCCTTCCCTTCACTTTGGCAGTGTGGTGTAGTGGTTAAGAGCAGTAGACTCGTAATCTGGGGAACCGGGTTCGCTTCCCCGCTCCTCCACATGCAGCTGCTGGGTGACCTTGGGCCAGTCACACTTCTCTGATGTCTCTCAGCCTCACTCACCTCACAGAGTGTTTGTTGTGAGGGAGGAAGGGAAAGGAGAATGTTAGCCGCTTTGAGACTCCTTCGGGAAGTGATAAAGCGGGGTATCAAATCCAAACTCTTTTTCTTCTTCTTCTTCTTTGCTGGGGTGGGTACACAAATTCATGAAGATTGCAAAGCAGTGGCTCTTGCAGAGGACGGCAGTTTGACAACACCTGTCTTCTAAATATTTGCGCTGGCTACCTGCCTGTAACACTGCTCTAAGGTCTGCACAGGGCTGATGTAATGGCACATAAACAACTTTGGTATTGGAAAAGCTGTTGATACACAGCTGCCATTCCCAAGCTGTGCCCCATGAGAGACACAAATCAAATCAGTCAAAATCAAAGGCTTCTATGAACCCAAGTGTTATGTACTAAGCTTGAATCCTAGAACAATAGGCAAGTAGGATCCTAGAATGCAACAACTGATTGGCTTGCAGGAGAAGACCAATCAGGCTCCAGGAGGAAGTTAATCAGCCAATTAGGCTGGTAGGATTGTAGAATGCAACAGCTGATTGGCCTGCAGGAAAAGACCAATCAGGCTGCAGGAGGGAAGCAGAATCAGCCAGTCAGAGGGGACTCATTGTGTAAATAATGTATATAAAAAGCAATGAAATCACTGTTACAAGCTGCAATAAAGAGCATGAAATCACTACAGGACTCCGAGTATATTTCACTGATATTTGTATTTATATTTTGTTTTGAAGATTTGTTTCCTGACTGCTTTTCAAATATTTCTCAAGGCACTCAAGGTAATGCAACCATTAACATCCCCTCTCCAAAAATCCACTTCCGTCTCTCTCTCTCTCTCTCTCTCTCTCTCTCTCTCTCTCTCTCTCACACACACACACACACACACACACACACACACAGAGCCAGAGTTCTCCAAATGATGGGTGGGAACAGAAGAAGTTTCCTATTAGGTTCTGCGGTCCAGGACAACTTGCAGTTGCTGCAGAGTGTTCTTTCTGCTGGTGAAAGGGTGAAGCTAACTCCCTTCAGCTGCTTGTTCTCTGGCCAATGGAGGGGGCTAGAATGGCCTTTCCCTGGCTGCAATGTTCTTCCCAAGCAGCAGGGGGTGTGCTCTTCCAGTGACCATGTGCAGTGGTACCTCAGTTTACTAACTTAATCCGTTCCGGAAGTCCGTTCTTAAACTGAAACTGTTCTTAAACTGATGCGCGCTTTCCCTAATGAGGCCTCCCACCGCCGGTGCCCTTCCACTGTTCAGATTCCTTTCTTAGACCGAAGAAAAGTTCGCAAACCGAGACACTACTTCCAGTTTTGCGAAGTTCGTAAACCGAATCGTTCGTAAACAGGACTGTTCTTAAACAGAGGTACTACTGTATAGGGGAGGCTGATCACTCACTGCATCTCTACCTCTCACTAGCTCTCCAGCATATCTGCCATCAGCCTCTGCTGGGGATGAGCAATACTGCCCTGACTCTGCATCAGGGTTTATTGGAGCATTTGATGATCCCTTCCTATCCAGAGAAACAACCGGATGACCCAAATCTGCCTCTTGCAGAATTTTTTCCATCATCCCTGACCACTGGTCCTGCTAACTAGGGATGATGGGAGTTGTAGTCCCAAGATGTTAGGATATTTCCGTTCCACCTTGAAATATACTCAGAGTCGCAAAGTGATTTCATGCTCTTTATTCAGCTCATAGTGGTGAGGAGGAATGAATGAAGGTCCCCTCAAAGTATCTGCTTTATATACATTATTTACACAATGGGCTGCACATGATTGGCTAATTCTGGAATTCTACTGTAAGCCAATCAGGTTGTGGATTCACTTATATCTGGAGCATGATTGGGTGGTTCCTGCCAACCAATCATACTGCTGCATTGTTCTAGGACCAATCAGACTGCTGCATTCTGAAGCCTATTGTTCTAGGACCAATCAGACTGCTGCAATTTGGATCCTATTGTTCTAGGACCAATCAGACTGCTGCAGTTTGGATCCTATTCAACTCAGTACATAACACACCTTAAAAGGGAGCAGGCTTTGTGAGTCACAGAGTCTGCGTATTTCCTGTTCACAGGAAGTTTATATTTTGTCTATTGCTTTCGTTCTCTCTGTGTGCCTGAACATCGAAGCAGGCAGTCATGTTTTCTTTGTTCTGACCAACGCTGAATAAAGTTGTAAATATGCTCTCCTGAGTGCATCTTTCGTTGTGCGAACTCTGCTGATAGAGCCTCTGGAATGTGGCAAGCTATTTCCGAGGCTTTGTGTCGCTAATTGACTGCGTTTCTACCAGAGATCGATGGATCGTCCGGAGACGGCGTGGGGCCTTGATGGCTTTTGTCTCCCTGGCAGTATCCCAACACAAAAGAGCTGGAGGGCTGAGTTTGGGGGTGCCTGGGCTGACATATCCAATGCATGCTCAGTCCAGGAAGTGGGAGGCAGGGGGACACACATCTAGAAAATGCAAAACCTAGTATTCTTGGAAACATACTTTAGTAAGGGGGAATGATAGTTAGGTTGGAACTAAGGATTCCACCCTCGACTGTTCCTGTTTTTGCTTTAATTTTCCTCTTCAATCTATGCTAGTTTATTCTTCAGAAAGTCATAATAAGGCTTACATTATTGGATGTGAACAGGTACTGTCTATTTTGGAGCTCTTATTGCTTCTCTTCTAACATCTCAACCCTAAATCTTTCCTATGGTCTGTACACCTGCATTGCTGATGTGATGCTTCTGCAATGCTGGGAAAATTCTGGCACAGTTGTCTATATGCTACATCCATAGCAATTGTTTGCTGCCACAGCAGTTTTTTATGAATAAGCTATTAGATATTTTCCATTAATGAACACTATAAAGTAGATAAATTATACTTATTATTATTTTTTTACAAAACTATCGCTATTACAGTTTTTAACTCTAGGGGAAGCAGAAGGTAATACTTACAGATTATCAGTTGCAATTAACTCTTCAAAATATTCCCCAGGTGCAGGGATGAATATCAAGACAACTACGCTCATCATGAATGCATAAAATGATTGAAAGGTTTTTTTTCTAATTAACATAGCAAGGCCCTGCTGCGCTATTGCCACTAAGGGCTTATCAACGTATCTGAAGAAATGATAATGAGCCATTTTAATTCACAGACTACAGAGATTCATCTTGGCATAATATTTTAATTAATTCAAAGTTGTGCCTATAAAAGGAGGGAAGCAAGCATTCTTTTTAACAGATCCATTTTGCTCCCGTGACTGTTAAAAAACAGGAACTTTGGGGAGTTCATCATTATTATTTTTACCAAGGATGGGAGGAACTAACTGGTCTCAAATCAATGAAGAACCTGATAAAAGTCCACAAAATTCTAAAAGTGATCATGAATCTTAGTTGATTATGAAAGAGAGTCACTCACCAATATTATTTGCTCTTTGGATCTGACACCCAGACATAGCTGTCAACTTTTCCCTTTTCTTGTGAGGAATCCTAATCGGAATAAGGGAATTTCCCTTTAAAAAGGGGAAATGTTGACAGCTATCCACCCAGAAGTACTGTACTGAGATTAATGCATGAAGCAGGGACTGAAAACTTAACCGGGCTGCCTCATCTAGGGTTATTACAAATGAGCAACTTTGCTTATACATGCAGTCAGGTCCACCAGTAAGTCAAGTCCACTTACTGGGCTCCTACAAGACTGTCACCTTGTCCCTCCACCCCACCCCAAGGATCTTCTGTGCCCTTGAAAACTGTCTGGACTTACAACAATTTAATTGGTGAAAAATTTCTCATTATTTCCCTTTCTGAGCTTTGAAAAGTTACATTTTTTCCCCACACCAAGCAGCTTTTAAAGGCACAAAGGATCTGCCAAAAAAAAACACCAGGCAGCCAATTTCTCTCTCTCTCTTACATACTCTGTGATGCTGCTCTGCAATTAAGAAAGAAAATATCAAGCTAGCTAATCTTTCACTTCTTCCTCAGATCTCCCCTGAGGCAGGGCTTTCCTTAGGGAATAGGGACACCTGTTTAAAATGCCGCCTGCCTTTAAAGGCGAGAGTTTGAAGGGCGTGGTTTCCAGTCTCATATCTGCTGATGGAAATGGAGTACATAAGACAAAATAATGCTAGTTAGCTTGTCAAGGCAGGGAGGTCAAGGGATCCATTTCCTGCCTTGTGGTCCTGGGGAATTATGGGCCTAACCACCGAGGGGAGGTGTCCTGCCTTGTTATCTGTGTTACACATTGCAATCGCTTCTCAGGACTTTGGTACAGTGGTACTTCGGGTTAAGTACTTAATTCATTCCAGAGGTCCGTTCTTAACCTGAAACTGTTCTTAACCTGAAGCACCACTTTAGCTAATGAGGCCTCCCGCTGCCGCCACGCTGCTGCTGCACGATTTCTGTTCTCATCCTGAAGCAAAGTTCTTAACCCGAGGTACTATTTCTGGGTTAGTGGAATCTGTAACCTGAAGCGTCTGTAACCTGAAGCGTCTGTAACCCGAGGTACCACTGTACTAGCCTCATTAACAGCAAATGTGAAAAGGGACTTAGCTGCGTATCTTAAGGGTGCTGTCAGAGGGGTATTTAATTTATTGTGGAGTCACTGCTCCTAATGCATGCAAGGCATAGCTGTCAACTTTTCCCTTTTCTTGTGAGGAATCCTATTCGAAATAAGGGAATTTCCCTTAAAAAAGGGAAAACATTGACAGCTATGATGCAAGGTTGTTGTTGCTGTTGTTTTGTAGGCTCTGCCGGTATTTCGCCCCATACCCAAGAATCATACTTTCCAGAAAAAAATCAGTAAGTAAAAAACTCAAAAACAAACCTGTTGTCAGTTACCCATTCCCAGTATCTCAGTCACCCCCTTGAAAATTACACATGCGCCCCCATCAGCACCCTCAGTTTGAAGTCATCTTAAACATTTGATTCTACCCACTTCCCCATAGCACCATAGTGTGACCTACAGGATGTAGAAGCAGCCAGCGGCAAATCTTATTACAGTACGGTAATTCAGCCTCCTTGCTGGAGAATAGACAGAACAGCTTGGTTTCTGCAGGCTGAGAATGGTGAGAGTGATTTGCTGGTTCTGGGTATTCATCTTGGTTTCAGGTGTGACTGGCCTTTTTCAAGCATACTTAATTCCATTGTAAGATGGGGTGTGGACATGCCAGCCTCCCTCCCCGTCCCCTGCAGCTTGACCTTTCTGCGTTGAGTAGGAAAGGCTGAAGGAAGGATGCAAGTGCACTTGACTGAATGTGCTTACGGTCCTTCTGCAACCAGGTACCTGGATCACGTACGCAGGTTTCCTGGTTGCAGGAAAGACTGTAAACTAAGCTCATTCAGCCAAATGCCCATGCCATCTTCCTTCAGACCTGCTCAATGTGGGAAGGGCAGGGCTGGTGTTGGCTCCCCTTCCATAGATAGAATTAAGAATGCATGGACAAAGCTTCTGTTTTGATAGCACCAGGTTTTGTAAGGGGGGGTGTGAGGGGATGACGAGGACAGGATTGCTACATCTTTAATATTTAAATCCCACCTTTCCTCCAAGAACCTCAAGGTGTTGTACATGGTTCTTCTCCCGATTAAGTCTCACAGCAACCCTGTGAGGTAAGCTGGCTGAGAGGCAGTGACTGGCCCAAGGTCACCCAGTGAAATTTATGTCTGAGAGGAGATGAGAACCCAGGTCTCTATCGAACACTCTAACCATAGCACTGCACCAGCCCTCGGTGATATCTGGGTGATGTAGATTTTAATTCTTGCTTTTGCAGAGGATTCTGCCTCATGTAGACTCTAGGATATCTAATCTAGGTAGTTCTCCAGAATATCAGAGGTATGGTGATTGCAAACTACGTACGTGTGTGTGTGTGTGTGTGTGTGTGTGTGTGTGTGTTGAAGTGTGGTAATCCTTATGAATGGCAGGCCATCTTGGTTTAGGCTATTCTATAAATGGTACAATGCCTGCATGCCTATTTTGTAAATTGTAGAATTATAGAGTTGGACTATGGTCATCTAGTCCAACCTCTGGCAATGCTGGAATCTTAGACCCAACATGGGGCTCGAACCTGCAACTCTTGAGTCTCATGCTCTGCCAACTGAGCTATCCCAGGCTAGAACCTCTGAGCTACACATAGTTGTTGTTTTTAAAAGTACTCAGATTTTAATGTCCTTAAAGGCTAAGTTTAAGCAAATCATTCAGTACTTCTTGTTACCTGTAAAGCAGACCAGTGCTTTAGAAGATTAAGGAATTAGAATTCAAAACTAAAATCAATCTAGTAAAGACAGCTGGAGTGTTCTGGCTTAGATAATAATACACAATAGCTCAGCAGCTGTTCATGAATCCCTTCCCTGTGTGAAATTAGCAGCAGTAAGCAAGTATTACATGCATCATTCTTTCATATTCCAGCTTGAATTTGTGTAACCAAATAATTAAATATTTTAGGCTGTTAAGGCACTGGCACGCAAAAGCTACAGCAGTCATTATTCCATTGAAGGATCTGATCCTATAAACAACATGCAGGATTATTTCCACATACAAAAGGGATTCTGGTGTACACAACTGTGTACGGGGTCATCACTGCACAAAGAGCTTATGCAAAATGTTCAAAATTACATTTGGAGATGATGGAATCGCTGGCCAAAATTCATGTTCCTATTTTTTTTGTTGGGTGCATAACTTGAGCTGTTGGGTTTTATGGAAGATTCATTCTTTCAACATCTGTATGTACAGTTGTGCCTCTGTATTTGCAAAAGTTTTATGACATATGGGCATGCTAGCAGGGAAGCTGTTTCCACCAATCAAAAAGTGAGGGAGCGTTTTGCTTTATTTATGCATTTTGGGCTGCTGCTAAAGACATAAGGAAAAAAGAAGCTGAAGTTGGTGAGATGTTCTTCATGCTATGGTTGTAATTTGGGTATCCATCTTTAAGGATGCCTTTAATAGGAATGCCGGGTTGCAAACCTCAACCTTTTAAACCTGTTTACTGAGTAAATAATAGCTTTATTTACTGGTTGACTGGGGTAAGACTTCCACCAGAGCCTTCCTGTTTGCTTTCTGCTAAGTCATACTAGCTTTTAAAAAATGCTATGTTCGTTTCAGGGTGGTTTCCACACACATTCCCCCTCACCATCCCTTATGATCCACCTCAAATCTGCTCCTTCCTATTGAGGCCTTGTAGATAGCTACTAAAAAGTCAGGGTATCATTTCTCAGTTTACAAGCTAAAAACAAGTGTAAAAATTCAGGTGTTTTGTTGTTCTTACTGATAGTTATACATAGCTCTAGTTCTGAACTTTATTATCTGACTTCCAATGGCAGGCATTGTAAAGCCTTCCCTAATTAATATATCTGCCTTGATAGTATTCCAAGATCAGGTATACCAAGCTGAGTGGTGAATTGTGAAAAAAGTGTTGGTGATGGTAGCACTTTAAACAGGATTTGGCCGATGGAAAGCTGGATCTAGATTATGTGCTGAGGATGTGATGAAGGCGGCCTGCAAAGTGCTGGCTTCTTTATTTTATTTTATTTGATTGATTGATTGATTGATTGATTGATTGCATTTATATTACACTTTTCTTTCCAAGGAGCTCAAGGTGGCATAAATGATTCTCCCCACTCCACATTAAATCCTCACAACAACCCTGTGAGACAGGTTAGGTTGAGAGGCAGTGGTTGGCTAAAGGTCACCCAGGGAACTTCATGACCACATGGCTCCAACCACTACACCACACTACCCTGAGCCAGTGCTATGGGCTGACTGGCTGATAATATATGTTGGCAATCGTTTTCAGTTACAATTCCAACCCCTCCCCTCACCACCCCCAGCAGTTGCAGTGTTTTCATCCAATCTGTTTTTCTGTTGCTGTTTTTCTTTTTCTTTCCACCTTTGCCATTGATGTTGAATGCTGAAGAGGCCATTTTGTGGGCCAAGTCGCTTCTCCCAAGCACTTATGTAGAATTCCAGATGGGTACAATTTACCAAATAGTCAAATCAATTATTTAAGTGTTCAGAAATTTGTGCATAATATATAGAGAGACTGTCCTGCAAATTTATTTGGATATGTTTCTTTTTCTTTTTTTTTCCCCAAGTAAATTTTTATTATTTTCTTGACATATTCTTTTTCCAACAGTCCTTATTGTAACCATATGTTCCCCTTGACTCCGCCGAGTCTTGACCTTCCTCCCTCCCTCCCTGCAATTGGTATATTTATCCCTTTTTTATCACGCACATTATTCTTATATCACCACTGTTTTACATTGAAGGTATTATTCCAGTCCTGCTAGTGTCTTTACATTTTTACAGTTCTCCTTTAGATATTCAATAAATTTACTCCAGTTGTTCTTGTATGTCTGGTCTTCTTGGTCCTGGATCCTCCCTGTCAATTTGGCAAGTTCCGCAAAGTCTGTCATCTTCACCTGCCACTCCTGGATGGTTGGTATATCTTGTGTTTTCCATTTTGGAGCCAATAGGGTTTTTGTGGCGGTCGTGGCATACATAAACAAATTCTGATCTTTTATTTTAATTTCCCTTCCCATTAGACCTAGCAAAAAAGCTTCCGGTCTTTTGGGAAAGGTATACCTAAATATCTTTTTAAGTTCATTGTAGATTGATTCCCCAAAATTTTTCACCTTATCACAGGTCCACCACATATGAAAATAGTCACCATCTCCTTCTTTACATTTCCAGGATATGTTTCTTTTTAATTTACATGGTAGGAGGAGAAATATGTCTTCCTCCTCTTTTACTAAAATTCTGTATGAGAACATACTATATCCAAACAACTTTAATCCTTTTATATCTCCACCCCACCCCCGTGCTGAGTTGATGTTTAAATAGCTTTTAAAATACTGATTCCTGATGATGGCAGCACTTGGCATTGCTTGGCTGCACATCCTCCGTGGTTACTCATCAGTCCATTGAAGAAAAGGACCAACAAAGCTTTTTCTTTGAGATTTGACCTGGAGACACCAAAGAACATAATGCTGCTGGATGAAAGCGACAGAGGTGTCGGAGGGAAGAAAGCAATGTTGGGTAGCAGTTTGAGATGGACTCGGCTGGAGGAGACCAGAGTTGTGGCAAGCATGAAATGAGAGCACCTGAATAAGTTCTTTGGAGTAAGGCGCCATGAGCCCCACAACTTTGTTGGCATCAAGCTTGGATTGGCAGGCTCTGACACAAGGAGGATGAGAAGGAGAAAAGCGGGGAATGAAATGTGGGAACCTGGGTTGGAGGAAGAGGGAATCTCCCTTTTCCACCCTTACTTCAGCCCCTTGGAAGAGGGAGCAATGATGCCAGTTCTCCCTTCAGAGAGCCTCAGTGGAGGCTGGGGAGGGCTTTAATCAGCTGAGGAGGGAGGTGGCAGCTTATGAACAGGAGCTTTGTTGCCTACAGCTAGGTAGTCCCTTAATGGAGTGTGCCCTAGCAATCCCAACTTTCCTGCAAGGCAAGAGAGCTCTTGTCTTTAAAACCTGAGCAGGATAGGTAAGGAAGCTTACTGGGACATCTTTGTTGCTTCTATCCCCTTCTGAAGTTCTCATGCTGCTCCTGAACTCCTGAACCATGTCTGCTGCTGAAACTGTATTGTTACTTGCCTGAATAAATATATTTTTCTTCTAAATAAGAGCCTCTGCTTAGACACTTTGGGGACAGGAGTCGGGCAAAATATGATAATTGGCAGCTGCTTAAAACTGCCTCCACATAGTGGTTGCTTTTCAAGATGAGACATTCTATGTCCGCAGTATGCACATCAGCCTGTAGGGGTTTTGCTCTCTTCGGTACTCAAATTGCTGTCGGCCAGCCCTCAGTTTAGAAGGCTTCAAGGGGCATGGGTGGGGCTTGCGGATTTCCTTAAAGGATGCTCTGCCTGTCCTCTCCATTATTCAGCAGTAGAACTTGCCTCATAGCTGTGAAGCATTTCTGAAGGAGGCTCATGGCCACAGCTGAAACAATTGGAAAACCCCATAAAATCATAACCATTGAATGGGAGCTGATCTGCTTGGCAAACCGGTATCCCTCAAATTGCTTGCCACATAAAACAACTTCTTCAAAAGGGCAGTTTCAAATGGATTTAATGTAGCAGCCATGCCATGCAAATAATTATCTAGAAAAAAATCCAAATCACATATAGGTGTGAATAGCCATTTATATTAGGATACCATATGTTGTGGAATAATCTAGTGACTAATAATGCTCTACCTGAGACAGTTCTTGATCTCTTGTGAGAGACCACAGCTTTCACAGAATGTTACAGTGCACCTGCTGTTAAGGGTGAGTAATTTGTTACGAATGCAATCCATAGAGCAAGGTCAAGTAATGAAGAAAACAGAGAGGGAGTTATGTAATAGCCGTTCTGCCACGGTTGAGCTTCCTCCCCTGGCTGATCTAACAAAATAAAGAACGTCATATTTTGTCTGGGACCTGAGAAGAAGATAGCTCCAGATATTTTTTGCTGTGACTAAACCAGTGCTGCAATTGCTCACCTCTCTGTGAGATACTTGACACCTTGCGTGTACTGAACACTCAGTAGCCAAGCACCATAGACCAGAAACCAGTGCAGGTTTCTTAAATAAAATATTAAAGAAGTAAGTAGGTGTAAGACTATCTTGCCAAGGGAAAGTGATTCTTTTCCTTTTCTACGATATGGTGCCCATGGATTTGTTACTGAATCTGCCATGAGAATGTCAGATATAAAGAAGACTTTGTATGTGTGCAGATTACGGTATATTTGTTTTATTTTCTGTTGTATGGCAAAAGCCGGTTGTTTGCACTTCAAAGTGAATAATGTGAGTTTAAAGCTTGTTTTATTAGTTCTTGCAATATGAAATTGCTTCTGTTACATTTCAGTCTTCTACTTAGCAATGTTTTGAAGATAAACTTGTGATTGCTTCCACTGGGTGGCAATAATAGACAAGTCATATGACCTGACCAGCCAATGCTGTCATTTTTTTTAATTAGTTCTAAGAATGCATCCTGTTCCATTCTCCTGAAAAAAAGTGAGATGCACTGAGTTAGCTAGTTATAGAGCTAATTTGTATAGTAAGTTGAAATTTTAAAATATCCATGTTCTTTTTGATATGTATAGTTTTGTAAACCAGATTTCACAGAGGTTGCCTTCCAAAGTCTACACATAATTTCTGATGGTGAGTTGTGCCACTGTCAAATGATGGAGTACCAGATCTTTTGTGGGGAGTTTCAGAATGTCTGCATTGAAAACTAATAAAAGGACGAGTTTAGTGTCCAAAGGAATATTTTGATTGGTAACAAGCCCCACCCAGTGCATGTTTATAGAGACGTGGATCTAAAAATGAATGGGGGGGGGAGGAAACTAGCCTCTTTGAGTACTATAGGGACTCTGTCACATGCAAACAAATATTGTGGAAAGTTTTGTGCCCCTTATGAATTATTATTTTCAGTTGTTAATAATTACCGTATTTTTTTGCTCTATAAGATTCACTTTTTCCCTCCTAAAAAGTAAGGGGAAATGTGTGTGCGTCTTATGGAGCAAATGCAGGCTGCGCAGTTATCACAGATGCCAGAACAGCAAGAGGGATAGCTGCTTTCACTGCGCAGCGATCCCTCTTGCTCTTCTGGCTTCTGAGATTCAGAATATTTTTTTTCTTGTTTTCCTCCTCCAAAAACTAGGTGCGTCTTGTGGTCTGGTGCATCTTATAGAGCAAAAAATACGGTATTAATATTTTTTCTTACCATGCTACTTGGTTAATGAAAATGTGATACAGGCCAGAAAGTCGAAAGAAAACAGAAGCAATCAGATCTATGACAATAACTTTAAAAATACAGTAATTTATCATGCAAAATAGATAGTTTTTGTTGTTGTTTAGTCGTGTCCGACTCTTCGTGACCCCATGGACCAGAGCACACCAGGCACTCCTGTCTTCCACGGCCTCCCACAGTTTGGTCAAACTCATGTTGGTAGGTTCAAGAACACCGTCCAACCATAGCAGCATCTATTTTTATTTATTTGGCCCTTTATCAAAACTTCAACCTCTCTTTTGTGTGAACAACAGTATACCTGAAGAAGTGTCTCCACCCCCATCATTCAGCCCAGACATTGAGGTCCTCCTCTGAGGGTCTTCTGGTGGTTCCCTTTGCGAGAAGTGAAGTTACAGGGAACCAGGCAAAAGACCTTCTCGGTAGTGGCACCCTCCCTGTGGAACTCTCTCCCTTCAGATGTCAAGGAGATTAAGAACTACATAACTTTTAGAAGACACCTGAAGGCCCTGTATTGGGAAATTTTCAATGTTTGATGCTTTATTATGTTTTATATATTCTGTAAGCTGCCCAGGGTGGCTGGGGAAACACAGCCAGGTGGATGGGGTATAAATAGTAACATCAACATCATCATCATCATCATCATCATCATCATCATCTAAATGCCTTTACAACTGTTACATCCTCCCACCAAATCATATCCTACAGTGCTAAGCAACCTTGTTTATTGAAATTAATTACACTTGCTTCTAAAAAGCCGTGGCTAAACGTGTCAACAAACCTACTCTTTTTACCATAATGTATTTCCTGATGGCAAGATTTGGCAAAGTTTGCTAAAAAGATGCACCATAAACTGGTCAAACTAAGACATCTCACTAATCAACATTAATGCGCTCCAGTTGGCAATGTCAATGTATTTCTTGGTTTTGGATGTGAGGCATTAACATGTTCAGCTTTTCTCAAGCTTGGTAAATTTCAAGCTGCAGCAAGCACATAGACACAAGAGTAAAATTTCTTCTTTAATTTAATCCCATTGACTTTAATGGGATTTGTCTAGCTAGTAATCCCCTTTCAGGTAAATCTCTGATTATTGTGAATGCCTAGCCACAAACTTGCCAGTCTAAAAATGATTACTAAATCTAAACCCCATATATAATCAGGCTCTCTGGTGATGCCCCTTGCTCAGTGCATTGAAATCCCTGCCTCCTTATTCTGAAGAAGGGAGGAGGGGGTCTCTCCTTTGCATGATACCCTTCCCTTCCTCTGATTTCAGAGAGTGGGGAGAGGCGGGGTCTGCATTACCTTGAGCTTTGGAGCAGAAAACTGTTCAATTTGAACTAGTGCTGTTTCTGCCTGCTCAAGATTCCACTACAAAATGAAAAACATCACTCCAGTTCCTCGTATTCTCTGGCATATACATGGGTGGGGAACCACTGACCACAAATAAACACTGGCTAGTAAGCCAAGCCAAAATTTGTCAACTTTGGAGTGTTATTTTTCAACACCTTTTCATGCTGCATAGTAGTTGTCCTTATTGCTGCTTCTGTTTTGGTTTTCCTTCTAGCATACTAAAGAAAGGGACACGATGCTTGTGATTTATTGCCACTTGCAATTTATGCCCTTTTCCAGGCATGTGATTATTAAATCTATACAAGATCAGTGTGCACCTTAAATTTATTAACCATGCTGCAGTACTACAGACAGTTTGTGCACATCAAAATCCCATTGATTGTAGTTATTCACAGAGAACGGTAAGCCAGAAGGCAGACAAAGACTATGTTCAATCAAAAGCCTTACTCAAAAGCCGGGACTAAAGTGATGCCAACATGGGATTCCCAAAGGCATGCTAATACTAATGCTTAATCCTTCTGCTTTTGAACTGCAACACCATCACACGTACTGACCCAGACCATGCAACCATCATTTGTAAGTCACTTTGGGTCACCTCTGTGAGGGAAGAAGAAGAAGAAGAAGAAGAAGAAGAAGAAGAAGAAGAAGAAGAAGAAGAAGAAGAATTAATAGTAGTAATATCTCTCTACCACTTGAAGAACCCAGGGTGTGTTTGTGTGCAATGGCCTGAGAGGATCTGTAACCTGGAGTGTGTATTTTTTCCAGTTGTATCTCTTCCAGAATCCTGTAAGTCAGAAACAGGAACTTCAGTGGCTGAATGCAGCCCCACAAGCCTCTCTCCAACCATGCCCCCTAAATATGTTTAACGCCAGAGTGACAGAAGCCAACCCTTTTTTATTCCGTAGTCATGAGATTAAACGATGATTTTAGTGATTTAAAATGTGAAACTTGTATGTGTTCATTTTTTTTATTATTTTAAGCCATGGTTGGGAAACTGTTTTTGCTTGTTTTGTTTTTTTACTCTAACATAGCACTGATGTAGAAGCAATTATTTGTTTAAATTTTGTGTATATAACAACAACAAGAAAAAGCATCGCCAGCTCACATTAACAATAAAAATGTTCCATCAGTCCTGACTTAAACGTATGATGTTGTAAGTTGCTTGCCTGCGTGAAGAGAGGCATGCACAGACAGATGCCAAGAAGTCACAGGACAAACAGAAATGCGTATGAGCCCTAAGTCTGTATCAAGCCCTCCACTATGACCCCAAGGTCTCATTCCTAGTCAATCACTGCCAGTTCAGACCCCATGGACTACATGACCCCACCCTTCCAACTCTACAGTTCCATGATTCTTTGGAGCTCCTTACAACTTGTTACAATTGTACAACTTGTACAATTGTTAACCATCCTGAACAATTTAGTATCATCAGCAAACTTTGTTACCTCACAGCACACCTCTTAATTCTAGTTCATTTATGAACAAGTTAAAAAGCACTGGTCCCCATACCAGTTCATAGGGGACTCCACTTTTTATATCTCTGCATTGGGAGAACTGCCTATTTATTCCTACTCTGTGCTTCTTGTTTCTTAACCAGTTACTGATCCATAAGAGGGTCTAAACCCCACTGAAGGTTCCCAGTGTGGCTCTTGGGCTGAAACAGGTTGCCCAGCTATAGTCTAAATCAGGCATAGGCAACCTCGGCCCTCCAGATGTTTTAGGACTACAACTCCCATGATCCCTAGCTAACAGGAACAGTGGTCAGGGATGATGGGAATTGTAGTCCCAAAAAACATCTGGAGGGCCAAGGTTGCCTATGCCTGGTCTAGATTGACTGGCAGTGACTTTCCTAGATTCCATTGCTGAACTTAGATTATTAGTGAGCAAATGAGTGCAAATGATTGAAATGCTGCTCTAATTTATATATATATAAAACCCAAATCCCTGTTGATTCTGGAAGAAATTACACTAGCATTACTGAGTACAGCATTTTAAGTTCTATGAGGAGAAAATATTTTCTAAAATTAGAAGAAAAGGCAGCTACCTTTTATAAATCCCTCTGATTATTAAATTTAGTGATGTGCACTTCCTCCATCACTTTCTCTTACACAGAGTAACTTATTGTGGTAGACTTTAAGCAGAACTACTTTCTGAATGTTGTTCCTTGTTCTGACTCTTCTCTCTGCTGCTCTCCCATAATGCAGTTTTAAGTGAGGGTGGGGATGTTTGCTGTGGAAAACAAGAACCTTGTGTTAATTACATTTTTTTAATCAGGCACATAGATTGAGCTTTGTTACTTATTGTACAAACAAGTTAATATTTCTACGAAAGATGGTGTTCCATGAAAAACAGCAAATTCATTTTCATAAAGAAGAATCCATAGTGAACCAACCTTGTTCAGTCCTATTCAATTAAACTGTTGTACTGATTTATTTTGAGTGCTCTGAACTAGATTATCCATAGAATTCCTCTTCATCAATACTGCTGCTATCCTTGAATTACATACCATTGACTCGTAGTTCTAGGCAATTAACTATCTTGTTTGTAGGAGCTAAAAATGCTTCACTTGGGCTGCAGTTCTATTCACACACTTTATTGGGAATAAGCAGTCACTGAGACTTACTTCTGAGTAAAAATATATAGGACTGAACTGTTAGGAAGTAACGTTCCTGATGTCTGAAATGCAATTAAAGACTTGAACATTTTGCATGTTGTAGAGCTCTGGAAGTCGGAAACAATGATGGGACTCTTTTGGGGGAACTTAAGGCAATTTCATTCAAACTCTGTGGCTATTTGATTCATACAATTCTACCACAGCTCTCTCTATATAGGGTAAATGAAGCAGCAGGCAGGTTGCATTTATCCTATGTTGAGATGAAAAGCTGATTATGTAGCTGAGTGCAGATAAAGGGGAAACCTCTCAGAGATTAGGTTTTGCTCTCCATGTGCCCTACATTTCTGATTGACATAATCATTTCATAGTGGTTACTTTGCACATTGCCTTTCCTTCTCTTTGTGGGAATAAATGTATGTGGTTTACTTCCTTTGGAAAATAATAAACTACAAGAGACCCCTCTTGAACGTAAGGACTTACTATATCTAGCAGCAATATTTTAAGCTTGCCACAATCTGAACATCTCTGTTATTTATTTTACAAATATGTATCCTGAACATTAGTATTTCCAGGGCAGCTACCAATAATGATCATATTTACCCTTGAACAGTAGTCCCTGGTGCTGAACTGCAAACTCTTTGAAGTTACCACATTTCAGAACTAGTGGCAACCACAACTCCATTCAACACCTGGAATTAACTATGGTTTTCTTCACTGTGGTCTTTAGTTTAAATTTTTGTTCTTGAAGCTCCCCTTTGGACTTGCCACTTTCTCTCTGCCTCAGCTTCCCACTGTAAAATGGGAATACTAATGAAGTGTTTTCAAAAAACTGTTGTGAGAATTAATAAAAAAACTATAAGGCAGTGAGCATACAGGCAGCAATATATACATTGTTTTTAACTTTTTTAGGTGATTATGAATGTCAAGAACAATTTATGTAGAAGTAATGCCGTCTGAGAATTGTCGTTAGTGCTGCACATTTACCTTGGAAAGTAGTTTACATTTTTAAAGCTGTAAGTCGCTCAGCTACTTTGGGAGGGACCTGTTTGTTACTTTTTCTAACACAGCTAACACATTATATACCATATAAATAATTATGGGGCAAGGCACACCCACTAAGTGTGTTTTTGTGTTGATACACTTTGAGGGTGTGTGTGTGTGTCAATCCTGTGTACTGTTCAATAAAATAAAAACTAAAAGATCACCCTTTAGAGAGGATTTCGTCCTTCTTTACTAACCCAGTTCCAAATCCAAAAGCTCTCAAAATATTTATTGTGTGAGTTTGTGTTTTAGCATGAACTGAAGAAAGATCCTGCACAAACACATGCTCTGGAGTAGCAGGAAGATGCGGTGCTCTAGGAGACCTTTCAAGAAGGCGTGGTGTCAGGGTGGTGACCGGCTCCTGAATAGGCCCTCATACATAAATGTCTCCTGGAGTCTGCTATGGGCGCCTGTGTCCCTGTCCTGGGGTCCGTCACCCACTGCGCCCGCCCACCATTGGTTCGTCTGGCGTCCTCTGCGGCAGAGCCATTGGCCTCTTAGTCAAGCCGGCGGACTGCTCCGCCTTCAGATTGGTCAGCGGCCCTGTCAGTTTTCCCCTTGGTTGAAGCTGCCGCACACACGCACAGCCGCTCTGGTTGTGAATGGGTCGGGAAGGCGAGCGCGTCTTAAGGGGGAAGGGGGAGTTCAATGTGAGGCAGCAGCAGCAGCAGCAGCAGCAGCGACTGCCTGGGGACCAAGGGCGGGCGGGGGGTGTGAGTTTAGCAGAAGGCAGCCGCAGAAGCAGGACTGGGCATCCTCTCTTTTCCTCTGCACCTGCGGCAATAGCTGAGCCCAGGAGCGGGCTGCACTTCTCACAAGGTAAATAACAACCCTTTATTTGTCTGTCTGTGGGGGTAACTCTCTCTCCCCAAGTTCCCTGCAGTGTCGTCTCTTGCCAAGATATGGAGGGAAGGAAGCAGACTTTGCTCCCCTCCCCAAAAATCGACATTCAGCTCCAGGGAAGAGATGAAATCCGTACGGTCAGCACCTTTCTTTCCCCCCAATGCAAACATCTGCCATCGCCTGTCCTTCCTGCATCACGCCGGTTTTCTCCTGCAGCTCTTATTAGCCGCATTTCCTAATGCATGATGTGGCTTTCTGGATCACCAATTGCAACTGCACAAGGGGCTCCCCTCCTTGCCACTGTAGCTCTAGCCTGGCCGAGCGCGGGACCCGAAGAGGGTAAGAGGTAGCTGCACACAGTTTGTCTTCCCTAAAGCGGCTGCGGATCCCCTTCGTGCTCTAGGTGGGCTAGAGAGCGGAAAGCACATGATTAATGTTTACAGTCTCTCCAGCAGTCTATTAACACTCAAGGTGCTACGGGAGCCACACTGGGAAACAGGCAGCAGACCAGCCCTGCTTTGAATGGCAGTATTTGCATGTCCCTGGGTGTAATGTAGCAACACACGCAAATAACTAGTTGAAGGGGGGGAAACTTGGTGATTTTTTACTTTTTTTGAGGTGCATACACTAGAAGCAGATAGATATAGATATCTGCTTTTCTCTCTTTCCAGTCTAACCAAGTTCAAAGTACTTGCTATGATGCAAGTCAGCATAAGGAAAGGGACTTTTTAGACAGTCTAGTGAAAAGAGCATCGATGGAAGAATCATGTGCAACTGCGATCCTGGTTTTGCCTCTCTTGCTGTATGTCGAGATTATCTCCGGCTCATTTATACTTTATTGATTTTGCCAAAAAACATATAAACACTGGGGATGATGTGGCATCCTTCTGTGGTTAGAGTTGAAGGTGGAGCAACAGACTGAGGTGCCTCACAGAACAAAGCATCCTAAAATGTAGAGTGTCAAAAATGTCACATCAGTAAGTAGAGGACAGGTGCTAATTACATGTTATGAACAAATGCACTTATTAGAGCCCCAGTGCATTTTTGTAAGAAAAGGAAAGCAGCTGTTGGGGTTTGGGGAAGAATTTGGAATGAAGTCAATCTGTCATTTAGTATATCGCAACAGACCTGCTAAAACAGACATACATAGCTAAAAAGCATGATCGTTAAAACAAATACCGGTACTTATTTAAAATACAATATGATACAAAAATAAAAATATGAGATACAAATTGCAGTTGAATTGAAAGTATCATCTCATGATGCACTTGAGCAAAGAAGAGGAACATGGCCACTAAATCTATTATTAACTTGTTTGTACTAGCCAAGAAAGATTCCAGGCCCTTCAAGGGTCTTTTTCTCCATAAGGGAACTTAAATCTGTTATATTCTTCTCTATTATGATTGCATTCAAAAAAGACGTGGCCCAAAGTTTTGACTACTTAGATATTGCCTTTCCCATATTGTGGAAGGGAGACAGTTAAAACTGTCCCTAGGAAAAGAGATTGTGATACTTGAGGATCATCAAAGTATTCAGATATCTAGCATATTTAGGAAATTCAAAAGTTAACCCAAAATATATTGGAGACTGAGTGAATGAAGAAGGAATTGAGGAAGAGTGGATGCTTAAAGGTTTACCTGCTCACAATTTTTTCTGCTTCAGATGACTCACAGGTTATTTCCCCTGTCCCATGGGGATCAAAAAGAAAAGGAAGCACACATTGGGGGATGGGGAGGGATTTGAAGTGGGAAATGTGTAGACCAGGATGAAGTTGAGCACTTCCCTCTCCCACTCTTCTTCTTGCCAAATTTGCCTCCCTCTCCTACTCATCTGCATGTCAAATTTACCACTCCCAACCTTTTAAAAAACAGTGATAATCCACCTACAAAATAACAATGTCGAGTTTGAAGTGAGTCACCTTGTAGAGTGATACAGTACTCCCATTGTTAGTTATTTTTGTAGATACAGATACTCAGGCTGCAACACTTGGACGGTCTTTTTGGATGATCAAGTTTTATGGTGGGGGGACCGTCTACTTGTCAATCACCTGATGTCACAATGACATCAGGTGTCCTGTGTTCCCCTGCATGGTGGTTTGAAATGAAACCACATGGGTACACTCCATAAAGTGCTAGCAGTGTTTGTCGAGTGCTGTCAAGCGCTGTGCACAAGGCCCTTGCAAGCCCTCATGATCATCAAGTCATGTGGAGCCCCATGGAAGCTCAGATTGGCAGTGCCCACAACCTTACCTGATATTGTATATATGGCATGAAGTGTGTGGCAGGTGGGTGTGGCTTAGTCAAGATAACCTTACAGGCCAAATTGGGAAGCCTCTAGGTTTCCCACGACTGCCCTTGTGCATACAGGAGCTCTAATGAATGCACCTAGTCTGTGGTGGAGCCTGCTGGCCTATCCCACTAGCAGCATGGACGAGAGGGGGGGCTGGACCAAGAACCCCAGGAGAATCTTAAGGAAGAATTCTGTTCCTATTTGCCCCCATCATTGCTGTGCACGAGCAGCCCAAGCATGGAATACATTGCCAAGTACAATTTCAAAACTAGTATCCCAGATTGATATGTATTCATTCTAAAAGAATGCCGGAATCTTCATTTGTTCTGCCATCTCCCTTGGTATGAATTGAACCATCTACTACACCTGTATGTGCAAAACTTTGCCTGGGGTGAAAATGTGAAAAAGACAGCTTTTTCTCCCTTGAAAGTGCTGGTGATGACCTTTAAACTCCTAATTTGTTTAGGCCCACTGTATCTGATGGTTCCCCTTTTCCGACACAAGCCTGCCCACTTGTGATGGTATGTGCCATCTTGTACGGAAAGGTGAAAGATTTCTCATGCTTACAAAATACCCTTGGCAGCCCAGTTCAGTGATTATACTTCTCAATGCTGCACATTTTTTAATGTGCCAAAGGGTGCAACCCACTTCCCATCTGTTTTGCAGTAGACCTGAATCATTCAAATGAACTAGGAAGACTGTGTTTTAGATATGCTGCTGCAATGGTTTATCTGGCCCAGGACTGTCAACCTTCTCCTGCAATAGGTCTTGGGGATCTCTAAGATCCACTGCTCATATTAGTTTGGCAGCGTGCAATCAACTGCAGAGCCATTCTGTGGCACACTACAAAATTAATTTAAGAAGCCTTGGGGGGGGGGGGCAATACTGCAACTTCTCCCCATGACATTGCCAACTGTTGGGAAATTGGGTTAAGATGCCCTCCTGGATGGGTCTTAGCTTTTCACATTCATTCGTTCATTCGGTAATTTGTGTACTGCTTTTCATAAAGAAAAAAAAATTCACAAAGCATTCTGTAAAAACCCAACACCAAAATTAAACACTATAATATAAACAATAAATTGAATACATTTGAAGTAGAAACAGTACAATAAAGTGTCTCAAAACATCATAAAGCCCACAGAATTAGAAAGCATTATCATTTTAAAATCTGTTGATCAGAGCAGCTATCCATTCAAATAGCTATATTTGACTAGTGGCAAATATTGCCTCCTGTCAAATTTGCCTCTCCCAAGCTTTTTAAAAATACCAACAAACCCTCCTCAGAATAGCAAAGCAGGGTTTGAAGCATGGGATGGGTAGTCTTGTGAAGTCATACTTCCTTTGATAGTTACAGATAGGTAGCCGTGTTGGTCTGACATAGTCAAAAAAAAAAAAAATCCTTCCAGTAGCACCTTAAAGACCAACTAAGTTAGTTCTTGGTATGAGCTTTCGTGTGCATGCACACTTCTTCAGATACACTGAAACAGAAGTTGCCAGATCCTTCTATATAGTGAGAAGGTGGGGAGGGGTATTACTAAGAAGGGTGGTGGGAAGTGGGAGAAGCAACAAGAGGAACAGCCATTTTAGATCTGGTCCTAACCAATGTTGATGACCTGGTTAGTGGGGTAGAAGTGGAAGGATCATTAGGCGCGAGTGATCATGCTCTTCTGAAGTTTACTATACAGCGGAAAGGAGCAGCCAAGCATACTAGGACTCAATTTCTTGACTTTAAGAAAGCCGACTTCATAAAACTTAGGGAAGTGCTGGGTGAGATCCCATGGACAGTAATACTAAAAGGAAAGGGAGTTCATGATGGCTGGGAGTTTGTTAAGAGGGAGACAGTAAAAGCACAACTTCAGGCAATACCAATGAGACGGAAACATGGAAGGTGCCTAAAGAAGCCAGGGTGGCTATCTAAAGAACTTTTAACTGAGTTAAGATTTAAAAAGGATGTGTACAAAAAATGGAAAACCACCAAAGAGGAATTCAAACAAATAGCCAGCACATGTAGACACAAGGTCAGAAAAGCTAAAGCACAGAATGAACTCAGGCTTGCTAGAGAGGTTAAAAGCAACAAAAAAGGCTTTTATGGGTATGTCCGTAGCAAAAGGAAGAACAAAGAAACAGTGGGGCCACTCAGAGGAGAAGATGGTGAAATGCAAACAGGGGACACAGAAAGGGCTGAACTCCTCGATGCCTTCTTTGCCTCAGTCTTCTCCGATAAAGAAAACAATGCCCGACCTGAAGAATTTGGAGCAAATGATTCAGCAGAGGAAACACAGCCCAGAATAACTAAGGAGATAGTACAAGAATACTTGGCTAGTTTAGATGTATTCAAGTCTCCAGGGCCAGATGAACTGCATCCAAGAGTATTAAAAGAACTGGCAGATGTGATCTCAGAACCACTGGCAGTCATCTTTGAGAATTCCTGGAGAACAGGCGAAGTCCTGGCAGACTGGAGGAGGGCAAATGTTGTCCCTATTTTCAAAAAGGGGAAAAGAGAGGACCCAAATAATTACCGCCCAGTCAGTCTGACATCAATACCAGAGAAGATTCTGGAGCAGATCATTAAGCAAACAGTCTGTGAGCACCTAGAAAGGAATGCTGTGATCACCAATAGTCAGCATGGATTTCTGAAAAATAAGTCATGTCAGACTAACCTGATCTCGTTTTTTGACAGAATTACAAGCCTGGTAGATGAAGGGAACGCAGTGGATGTAGCCTACCTTGATTTCAGCAAGGCATTTGACAAGGGGCCCCATGATATTCTTGTAAAGAAGCTGGTAAAATGCGGTCTTGACTATGCTACCACTCAGTGGATTTGTAACTGGCTGACTACCGAACCCAAAGGGTGCTCATCAATGGTTCCTCTTCATCCTGGAGAAGAGTGACCAGTGGGGTGCCACAGGGTTCTGCCTTGGGCCCGGTCTTATTCAACATCTTTATCAACGACTTGGATGATGGACTCAAGGGCATCCTGATCAGATTTGCAGATGACACCAAACTGGGAGGGGTGGCTAACACCCCAGAGGACAGGATCACACTTCAAAACGACCTTGACAGATTAGAGAACTGGGCCAAAACAAACAAGATGAACTTTAACAGGGAGAAATGTAAAGTATTGCACTTGGGCAAAAAAAATGAGAGGCACAAATACAAGATGGGTGACACCTGGCTTGAGAGCAGTACATGTGAAAAGGATCTAGGAGTCTTGGTTGACCACAAACTTGACATGAGCCAACAGTGTGACGCGGCAGCTAAAAAAGCCAATGCAATTCTGGGCTGCATCAATAGGAGTATAGCATCTAGATCAAGGGAAGTAATAGTGCCACTGTATTCTGCTCTGGTCAGACCTCACCTGGAGTACTGTGTCCAGTTCTGGGCACCACAGTTCAAGAAGGACACTGACAAACTGGAACGTGTCCAGAGGAGGGCAACCAAAATGGTCAAAGGCCTGGAAACGATGCCTTATGAGGAACAGCTAAGGGAGCTGGGCATGTTTAGCCTGGAGAAGAGGAGGTTAAGGGGTGATATGATAGCCATGTTCAAATATATAAAAGGATGTCATATAGAGGAGGGAGAAAGGTTGTTTTCTGCTGCTCCAGAGAAGCGGACACGGAGCAATGGATCCAAACTACAAGAAAGAAGATTCCACCTAAACATTAGGAAGAACTTCCTGACAGTAAGAGCTGTTTGACCGTGGAATTTGCTGCCAAGGAGTGTGGTGGAGTCTCCTACTTTGGAGGTCTTTAAGCAGAGGCTTGACAACCACATGTCAGGAGTGCTCTGATGGTGTTTCCTGCTTGGCAGGGGGTTGGACTCGATGGCCCTTGTGGTCTATTCCAACTCTATGATTCTATGATTTTAACCCCAGTTCTAAACAGCTGCATTGCTGGCCAGTTCATTTCAAGGCTCATGCTAGTATTTAAAGCCCTAAACAACCTAGGCTCCAAATATCTGAGAGAGCCCCGCCCTTTGTTGCTACAGACCCTCTCAGGTGTTAAGAGGAGGCCCTCTTGGTAGTTTCACTGTCCTCTGAGGTGTGGAGTGATGGTGGCTCAAGAAAGAGCATTTTATGTGGCAGTCCATAAATTGTTAAATTCCCTCCTCACAGAAGTGCATCTGGCACCTTCCATATATAGTCGTACCTTGGAAGCTGAACAGAATCTGTTCCGGAAGTCCATTCGACTTCCAAAACATTTGACTTCCAAGGCATGGCTTCTGGTTGGCTGCAGGAGCTTCCTGCAGCCAATCAGAAGCCACGGAAGCACCGCCAGACTTTCGGCTTCCAAAAGAACGTTCGAAAACTGGAACACTCACTTCTGGTTTTCGATTGTTTGGGAGCCAGAACATTTGACTCCCAAGGCATTCGGGAGCCGAGGTACGACTGTACAGCTTTTGGCAAATGCTGAATACATACCTCTTTACCTTGGCTTTTGATACCTGAGATGTGTGTTTTGAAGACACACCCTATTCCTGTGACTGGAATTGGTTTTCAACTGTTTTTACTACAGATTTTTAAATTGATGTAACCTGCCTTGGGACCTGATGATCATAATAGCAATGTTTGGCCAAGTACGGTAGGTTTTTTAAAGGCTTCCCAGTTGAGCTTTCCTTTCTGACTTGCTTGATATAACCAGCACCACAGAAGCTGTTTGTGTTACTAGAGTGCTACATTTTTGGTTAGTGCCTTCAGACTGCTACAATTCATTATCCCTGATGATGTAGAGCTATTGGCTTTAGGCTTCTTGCTAATTGCATTTGTATGTCACAATAATTTGCCTAGATCTGTGTAAAAATCAATAGCAGGCACACGTATTCTCTTCGGCACAGCCGGTTACAAGAATGTAGGGCTTTTAACACATCTTCCAGATATTTGTTAACAACAATGTTGTTATCAGATGTTGATATGAATAAATCCTCTTTCAAAGCAACCAAGTCAATGCTCCCAGTATTTATTTTTTTTAAGTTACTTTTGATGGTTAATTAAGCTGTGATGCTTAGTACATTGGGGGGAGGATTTCCAGTCAAAAACCTTATTCCCTTCCTTAACTAGAAAGTATTTTTGGAGGGGGGATCAGTAATAGATGTATTAGATAATTAGAAGTACTTTTTATAATAAGCTATGCTGTTTCATAATTTACTGTGCAAATGCAAAACTTGTTTATGATCTCTTATTTAAATGCATCTGGATTTTTAAGATTTCCATCTTTGAAATGCTGAGAGCAAGTTACAAATATTTCACTCAGAAAATGAAAAAGGTAGAACAAATCAAAGATCGATGTGATGCATTGCCGTCCTTGAGGAGTGTAAGCCAGTGAAAGTGCCTCTTTATATCAATTCCCCTGCCCTTGTGAGGATTGGTATAGAAGAAGGTGAAATGGATGGTCTCGGTTGAGCTTGAACCAGTGTGGTGTTGTGGTTAGAAAGCTGGACTTGGAGTATAAATATCTAGGTTCAATTCCCTATACAACCACAAAGCTGACTGGCTGACCACAGGCCAATCAACACCTCTCAGCTTCATTCACAGAATTATTTTGAGTAAAAAATTTGCAGAGGTGTGAAGTTTCAGAGGTTGAAACTACTAGTGTATTGTGTTTGCAAAACAAAACACAGCTACTACTTCCAGGAACCCAGTCTTGTGATGAAGGCTCTTCTCTCCACCCCCACCCCCTGAAGATACCATCTGTAGCCTCCTAATAGGCTTTAAGAATGACCGAGAAGCTGGAAATAATAAAATGAAAATTCCCATATGGAGAAACGGTAACAACTGAATGTAGAAGAATGATGTCATGTTAATGCCACAATGTCTACTAATTTCAAATCTAAAATATTATTGTGTGGCCACTATTTTTCAGGGAACCTTGCAGTTTTTCAGAGGCTTTCCTCAGTGATAAGATTAGCAATGGTAGATGAACATCCCTGAAAGAGAGCTTGCCCACTGCTACCCATGTTCCTCCGTAACATGCCTGCAGGGGTATATTGGGTGTGTGCTAGGGTGCACATGTCATGGGCACAGAGCATTGGTTGTGCCCAACAGGCCTGATCAGTGCTGCTTTGTGCCATTGCAGAATGTGTTTCAGACTCTTCTGCCCTGTACAAGGTTTGTTGACAGATGATTTGATGAGGAAACAGCTCTCTGAAGAGGAAAGTTTGAAAGCCACAGCTTTAGGAATTCTAGAATAGATATTATAGATGCAGTCCCTTACTTTAATAAATTTTTGGGATACTTTAGTTCCTTGAAACGCTGTGCTGAAAAATTCTCCCATGTTTTAACAACCATTCCTCACAAATTAATCAGAAAAGAAATTGCATTCAAAAATTTTCAAAAGAGAAAAAAATAAAATTCTCAAGGGTGGGGTGCAGGTTTGGGGGTTTTTTTTGTACATGCCTTATTTTTGAGTTCGCTGAGGGCTGTTTGTGAGGGAACCTTCTTTCATTTGACAAATCGCCTCATTAGTGGTCTGCACTCTGCAGCCAGAACGCCCATTAATGCCCAGGGAAAACCATCATGAGGTCATTCCTCGTGTAGGGTTTTTTTTTAGATCAGGAACCGTCGACATCTAGGGAGGCTGCAGAGTGCTGAAGAGATGGGTACTATAAAAAATTCTTTTTAAAATGTACACACTCCCCCCAGCCACATTGCAACAATACTGTAACTTAATTTCAAGGTTCCCAACTCATTGAAATTCTAATCAAATTCTGGGCCCTGGAAATGAGGCAGAAAAATGAAAGCCCCTTTCACAGGGCTGGCAGGGGCAGACACTGAAAAAATTAGACAACAGATTTTAGAAAGACATAAGAAGGGCTGTGCTGGATCAGACCAATTGCCCATCTGGTACAGCTTCCTGCTCTCACAGTGACCAACCAGATGCCTATGGGAAGTCCCGCAAACAGGATCTGAGTGCAACATCACTTGTGATTCCTAGCTACTGACATTCAAAGGCATTTCAACGCAGCACTGGTTCTTTCATTGCATTGAGCAAGCAGAACTGACTAGCACACATCATCAACACAAAACGACTGTGGCTGGCAAGCTACAATGCATTAGTTTATTAATATCAGCTTATAATAATGAAATCTTGATGCAGGCTTTGCACTGAAAGAAGCCCTTGGTTTACACTTCCAGAAATGGTGCTGTGATCGCTACGAACAAGTATCCCTTCCTGTGCTTTGCAACTGAGTCAAGAGCCACCATTCGAATTCCCCACATGCCCCTGATGTGGTGTTGCTCTGCTATATCAGGAGCATTGTGGAATTTCCATTGGGAGTCACCAGGGCTGGTTAGAAGGTTTGGTGCCCACTGTTTAAGTAAGGCAGGGAGAGGAGTGTGATGAAGGAGGCGCCTTGGAAGGGCATTTTGCCATAGGCACCCTCGAACCTACAGCTTGTTTTGCCTGGGAAACTGTAAACACAGGCATCCATAAGCTGTTAGAACACGATTTCTATAATGTGCCCTTTGTATAGCTTGTTAACTTGGAGGAGGGGGGGGGGGAGAACCCTTCTCTTAAATAGCTATTCCGTGTCAGACCTCTGTATCCCGAGGCTATTGGCGTTTCCTTCTGCCTGCAATTATTATTATTTTTTATTTTTTTTCCTTTGGACTTTGAGATCAGCTGAATCTTTCCCATGCTTTTGGGCCTGCAGTTTAGAGTAGGTAGATGTATTTTGCTGTAATATCTTTTATAATATCAAGCCTTGCGTTATTGAGTTTTGTTTTGCTTTGAGAAAAGCTTTCTGTTTTGCTTAAATAGAGCAGATGTGATGCTATACACAGTGAAGGGTGTGTTATTCATCTAATGCAGCCCTTCACCAATCTGGTGCTCTCCCAAGCAGCATAGCCTCATTTGGGAATAAATCTCAATGACATTTTAAATAAGCACTTAGGCATTTAGAAATAGCCATTTCTAAATACCCCCATTTTGAAGAACTGCTAGGCAGTTTGAAAGTCTCTTCTGCCTAGTCTTTCAGTAAGGTATGACCAGAAAAGCACTTTTTATTATAAGGGCATATCTGTTTGGCATTACTGTTTTGACCAAGATCTTCTAACATAGATACTGTCAGACTCATAGAATCATAGAATTGTAGAGTTGGAAGGTGCCCCAGGGGTCATCTAGTCCAAACCCCTGCAATACAGGAATCTCAACTAAAGCATCCATGACAGATGGTCATCTCCAGATATTAGAAGGTCAAATGCCACTGGAATCAGATATGATGGGGCTTGAGCCATAAGCCCTCCTGATCAGAAATTATGTTTCAGCTGAGAGTCTTGTACACAGGGAATATATACAGAAAGAACAGTGTTTTTTCAAAGTATGGAAGATGATTGCACCAATCTCAAACATTATAATTTAAACAGCAAGCAGCTGAACTGAGCAGTGGCTTCAGATAACTAACTTAAAAGAGATTCTGCGGAATGAACAGGCACTAAAAAGCTAAACAAGTTTTGCTAATTTAAACATGCACCATTGGGTCATGACCTCAGGGTCAATACAATTAACTGTATTAGCAAAGACTGTGGCATCATGCATAAGGCTAGCCATAGATTACTAGATGGTATCCTTGTGAAAAGCAACATGCAAACAGCCAATGCACAATTTACCCTTAACAAACAAGAAACTTTGTAACCAAAAATGGAGTTAAAGGGGGGAAATGCAGGTTACTGTTGACTTCATTGAAACAACTTAATCTCAGTAGTATTTGTAAGAATTTGGCACAGTAATGTTGTTGCTTTTCCAAAATAGTGTAGGTTTTATGCCAGCTGTTTTCATGTGGTATGATTGCTAACCTTTTGCCAAAAATTTGAGTATTTAATGCATTCCTTCTATTGAAATGTTACTGTTTCATCTTTATATACAGTGGTACCTCAGGTTAAGTACTTAATTCATTTTGGAGGTCCGTTCTTAACCTGAAACTGTCTTTAACCTGGGGCCTCCCACTGCCACCGCACCACCGCGCCGCCAGAGCACGATTTCTGTTCTCATCCTGAAGTAAAGTTCTTAACCCAAAGTACTATTTCAGGGTTAGTGGAGTCTGTAACCTTAAGCGTATGTAACCTGAAGCATATGTAACCTGAGGTACCACAGTAGTCATCATGGTATGCCATAAAGGAAGATGGGAAACTGATTTTTATCCAAAGATTTGTCTTAAAGTATTTGAACAGTTTTTTTATAGTCTGCATGTGAAACGTATTACTGTTTTACCAGCTAGAAAATACTGGCCTTTTAATACTATGAATAAAAACCTAACTACAGTGGTACCTCGGGTTACATACGCTTCAGGTTACATACGCTTCAGGTTACAGACTCCGCTAACCCAGAAATAGTACCTCAGGTTAAGAACTTGCTTTAGGATGAGAACAGAAATCGCACGGCGGCGGCGGAGTGGCAGCAGGAGGCCCCATTAGCTAAAGTGGTACCCAGGGGCGCCGACTTATAAAAAACATTGGGGGAGCCCGCGAAAGCTCATGAATAATAAAGAAGCTCATGAATATGCAGATAAAGTGGCGCCGCCTCCTCGTGAGCAAATAGGGGAGAGCGTGCTGCGCCTATTAATCAGCTCCGAAGGAAATTGGGTGGAGCTTTTGCTCGGGAGGGAGGGCAGGAGGCATGCAGCCCGACCCTGTGCATTTTGGGCTGGGAGAGGGGCGGCGGTGGCGCTCTGCTGGAGGGGCGCCTGAGATTATGGGGGGGGCGGAGCCCCCCAAACGAATTTTTGAGGGGGCTCGGGCCCCCTCAGGCCCCATGGAGTCGGTGCCTATGGTGGTACCTCAGGTTAAGAACAGTTTCAGGTTAAGAACGGACCTGAATTAAGTTCTTAACCAGAAGTACCACTGTACTTTTTCAATGCTTTTCATGGTCCTCTACTTCATTTTGCTTCTGTTTTCAAAAACTATCACTGCCTGTACTTGAGACGCTACACAGATGCATTGTGGCTTATCTTGGTGATCTCCAACCTTATGTTCTGAGTCATCCCTTTGACGCTTTATATGAGCTGGGCAAGGTTCACAAATCAACTTGTCTGCTTTGCTGCTCATGGTGGAAGTATATATCATTTTGCATGCATAGAGCTCCGTTTTGATCTCTGATAGAGGTTGCCAAGTTTTATTTCTTCTTCCTTGAACAGTTCTGCTCTAATAATTTAAACTCTGAATCCTTTGATGTAAGCTTAGACCAGCAGTTGGCTGGGAAGAGAGTGAACGAGAACAACGTAATATTATCCAAAAGCCTGACACCCACTCCCCCCAAAACCAGATTTAAAAAGTAACATCTGACCAGAGCCATAATGATTCTGGTCAAAAGAAAGGAAAAGTGATAGAACAGCATTTCCTCTCAAATGCCAGCATTTCTTCTCTTTTACCCATTTTTTTTCTCCAAAGCACTGGTGTTGACCTATAAAGCCTACAATGGCCAAACACTAAAGTAGGACCACCAAACTGTGGTCCCAAACCAGGGGTTCACTAGTTTCATTCCAGTGGTTTGTGTCACATCTGTGAATAACACATATAGTTTAAATTCTATGAAATTAAATTGCAATACAATAAAATGCAATGTTGGAAATAAAAGAAGAAATAAAAATGCAGTTAAAAAATCATATAACATCTAGCACAATGGCCACATCAGACAGAAGAATATTAGTAAGTGGTCCACTGAGACCTTAAGGAATTTTCAAGTGGTTTATGTGTGTGGAGGGGGAAGTTTGGGAACTACTGAGCTAAAAATTTTGAAGGCTTGCTTATGATGCTCTGCTCTGGACCTCCCCACTTATGGAACCTAGGTAGGTAGTTATCAGGGTGACACCCAGTCTATGGAAAAGCCTCCTTGAAGAAAAATGCTTGGCACCTCTTCTGTTTTTATTTTTGGCAAATTGTTTTATTTTGCATGTCAGCTTGAAGCCTGTTTCATACTTGTCTTGTTTTCTCTACTGTGGGAAGGTGGTTTATAAATATTTTTAAATAAAGAGAGGATAATAATAGGTGTCTCCAGATAAGATAGCTTTTCCCAGCATCCTTAGAGCTTTAATGCGTAATTAAATAAATTTCAAGTAAGTTTGTGTAAGAGAGTGGACAAACATAATAGGTTGGATCCAGACTTCAAAAAACAAAAACCCAATCATTTAAATCAAGTGGACAAGAGAGCCTAAATAAAACTACATTAGTATAATTTTTGAAATTTGATCAAATTGATTAAAACAAAAACAAAAAACAGTATGGTCAGGGGAACTGCCCCTTCCATACCCACACAGCTGTGTCTCCCTCAGTAGTGTGGGTGGAAAATAGTGGAATGTACATAAACACACACACAAACACACACAAAGCCCTATCAAAGTGTTGGTGCTGACCTTTAAAGCCCTAAACGGCCTTGGTCCAGTATATCTGAAGGAGCTTCTCCACCCCCATCGTTCTACCCGGACACTGAGGTCCAGCACCGAGGGCCTTCTGGCAGTTCCCTCACTGCGAGAAGCCAAGTTACAGGGAACCAGGCAGAGGGCCTTCTCGGTAGTGGCGCCTTCCTGTGGAACACCCTCCCACCAGATGTCAAAGAGAACAACAACTACCAGGCTTTTAGAAGACATCTGAAGGCAGCCCTGTTTCGGGAAGCTTTTAATGTTTGATGTATTATAGTATTTTAATATTCTTTTGGAAGCCGCCCAGAGTGGCTGGGGAAGCCCAGCCAGATGGGCGGGGTATAAATAATAAATTATTATTATTATTATTACTACTATAACCCTTGAAGTGTGGGAAAGCAATTGTAATTCTGTATGTAGTTTATAGTGGAAGAGCACTGAATGACAGCTTCTAGTTCTACCCCATCTGGAAGCACATCAGTATTTTGGGGAGGGCAAGAGGAATAAATTATGCTATGTACCTTGAAATAGTTTTGGGGTCTGGGTGCTGTATCATATAACAAGAAGAAGATAATTGATTTTGTAAGGAATTTTCTTCAGTTGAAGTATTAGACTCTAGGAAAAGAACATGCTTGATTGCCTTATCGGTTTCCACAAGAATTTCTAGCCCTGATTGGTTGTTCTGCCTAAGCAACAAGAATTAGCCACATGACATGTTATTGTCCTTCACGGGTTAAGTATTGAGAAGAATTGTTTTTCTGTATGCTTCCATATTATAGACCGTGAAATCATCTTGAGAACGTGTGATTTGGTCAAGCTTATACACAGGCTCAGCATTCAGCACAAGATGGCCCTTATAAATAACACTTACATTTTTATTACACATCTTTTAATTTTGGACATTGTCCGACTCCAGTGGCATTGCATGTGGCTAGACTTTAAGCTGTATTGAAGATTATGCAGCCTAAGTAGTTAGCACAGAGCTCCTCCTGTGGCATTTCCGGAGCTCTTTGACTCCTACTCCCATGAGCCCCAGCCAGCGGTCAGGGATGATGGGATCTGTGGTCGAAGAACACTTGTAGAGCCACAGGCTATCTGTTGGCCAGATTGTATGAGGTACTGCATCAGTTAAATAGGGTGTGCTGCTAAATTCCTGTCACTTTCATGGAAAAACTGGGTAGTTGTAAAAAACAGAGACACATCTAGATAATTTTGTATATGAAAGAAAAGCAAAGGCGTTTTCCATGGAACTAGCAGTACTGACAATTATGGAAATGGGAAACCATGATCTTTTTGCATCACATTTGTCAAAATCCTATTGAGATGTATGATCTCGTCAGATGTTTCATAAGTACTGTACATGGTAAAAGCAATTGCCTGTTGCTTTTGCTGTTGCTTGAGAAAGAAAGAGCATATTGAACAGTGTACGCCAAAATGACCTGGAACTGGAATTGAGCATATTATGCATGTAGCATGGTTAAATTAAATTAGAAAGAGCCATAATGTAATCACTGTGTCCCTAGCTTCCGCAGTGCTGCTAGTACACACTCATCTATCATACTCTTATCAATAATACAGTATGTCAAACTAGATATGAAAGCAAAAAACAGGCAATAAATGTTTTGGTTAAAATCCACATTTAGAAACAAATGTTTTCTGTGCTAAATAATATAAAACTGATCTTAAAAGCTTTGTAAATCATGCCAATTTCCAATTTATATACAAAGGTACCTCGGATTAAGAACTTAATTTGTTCTGGAGGTCCATTCTTAACCTGAAACTGTTCTTAACCTCAAGCACCACTTTAGCTAATGGGGCCTCCTGCTGTCACTGCACCGCTGGAGCCCGATTTCTGTTCTCATCCTGAAGCAAAGTTCTTAACCTGAAGCACTATTTCTGGGTTAGTGGAGTCTGTAACCTTAAGTGTCTGTAACTTGAAGCATATGTAATCCAAGGTACCACTGTATTTTAAGCTCTTTCTTCTTCTTCTTCTTCTCCTCCTCCTCCTCCTCCTTCTATTTGGTTTTATGCAAATATCTCACTGGGTGGTCTTTGGTAACCTACTTTAAAAATATAGTATCCCCTCAGTTTGTGGACTGTGATATTAATATGGATGAATAACATTGAGCACTTAGGAAAAATGTTATTTATATGTGCACAGAGGGCACTTCCTCTCCCTCCCCTCTCTATACCTTCTCCCCCAAATCTGCCCTAGAGAGTTGGAGGAATAATCTAGAACAGATTTGGGAGAGCACAGGGAGAGGAAGTCCTCCTATACAGGCAGAAGTCCTTGCGCTGATAATAGGTTTGTGGAAATGTAGAGATGAAAGCAACCCCAAGGGCCATTTAGTCCAACCCCCTGCAATGGGACAACTTTGTTGGACAGAACTCTGTATTAGGAAAGTTCCATATAAAGTGCTCTTCTTGAGCACAAAGCAGAGACACACAGTGCTTGACTTCTCAGAATAACATTCGCTAGGGCTTCATTCACATGGCAGTTTGTTCTATTTTTTTTCTGACATTTCCCTAGCTGGTAATTTCTTCATTAAAATTGAGGTTTCATATGAGTAAAAACCACTTGTAGAAAACTAATGGAATACAGCACATTTCTAATGCACATTTTCCAGAAAAAAATCAATTTTCAGTCCCTTTAACTCAGATCATGGGAGTAAAGTGATGAAATTTGGGGCAGTATACCAGTACAGTGGTACCTTGGGTTACAGACGCTTTGGGTTACAGACGCTTCAGGTTACAGACTCCGCTAACCCATAAATAGTACCTCGGGTTAAGAACTTTGCTTCAGGATGAGAACAGAAATCGCATGGCGGTGGGAGGTGCCATTTGTTAAAGTGGTACCTCAGGTTAAGAACAGTTTCAAGTTAAGAACGGACCTCCAGAATGAATTAAGTTCTTAACCAGAGGTACCACTGTATACAGTTCTTTCCTGCTGTTTTCATGGGGTTAGTGGTGACGTTGTCCAGTGATGATATTGTGTCACAGGAGAACGCGGGTGGTGCTGTGGTCTAAACCACTGAGCCTGTTGGGCTTGCCAATCAGAAGGTCGGCAGTTCAAATCCATATGACGGGGTGAGCTCCTGTTGCTCTATCCCAGCTCCTGCCAACCTAGCAGTTTGAAAGGATGTCAGTGCAAGTAGATAAACAAATACTGCTGCGGTGGGAAGGTAAACGGTGTTTCCGTGTGCTCTGGTTTCCATCACGGTGTTCTGTTGCGCCAGAAGCGGTTTAGTCATGCTGGCCACATGACCTGGAAAGCTGTCTGTAGACAAATGCTGGCTCCCTCTGCCTGAAGCAAGATGAGCACCACCACCCTGTAGTCACCTTTGACTGAACCATCCATGGATCCTTTACCTATTGTGTCACAGCATACCCATTAGGGTAAATAAAATTTAGCATAGCATGGGTCTATATCAGCCCCAAACCCACTGTTCCATAACACAGCAGGTCCTGCGGTATGAAAGGAACATTTGAAAATTGGATGGAAGCTCTAGCATTATAATCAGCAAATCTAACACATCTGAATGCACTCTTAGGTGCAACACTCAACTTTTAATCAATTGTTAACGCAATATCTCATTATATCAAAAATGATAATTGGATTACATGCAAATTGAAATTGTTTTATTTACTTTTATTAATTTATTTGGATGTGTTTTATTTCATACTAATATTTACACCAGCATTTGAACTTTCAATAGTGTAATCTAGTATTTTAGAGTGTTTACTGGTTCAGTATGTAGGAACATTTTGTCAAATCTTGCTCAGTATTACCTACTTTGGCTTGCAGCAGCTTGCAAGGATTTCAAACAGAAGTCTTTCTGACCACAATCTGGAGGTGTCACAATCTGAAACTGGGACCTTCTAAATGCAGAGATACCACTGAACTATAGTCCTATTACAGTACAAATACAAAGTTATGTTGGGAGAAATCTTTTCAACCATATTCCATTGGCCAAGCAGTTTGTTAATGTTTAGCAGATCAATAAGAAAATAGTAACATAGTTCAGAAACATGCTAAAAGTTTGAAGTACGGTATGTGTTTTTTCTAGCAATGTGACCAATAACTCATATGCGTCACAGTTCTTGTGACAGGCTGGTATTTTGGATTATATTTTGAAGGAGATTAGATACTTGTTTTCGTTCTGTTTTTAAAAAAAATTCTGGGGAGGATAACATCTTTCTGACAAGCTTTTCTTCTTCTTTTTAACAGGAAATGTTACTGTAGAAGATTAGTCAGATGCCTCCTCTACTTTCCTTGCATCACATGGTGTGTCATGCAAGGTTAGGAATACTGACCTCATAATTTAAATTAAATAATTAGACAAACACAATGGAAGGCACTTATACTGTCCTCCAGTTGCACAGACCCATTATGGAGCTTTGCTACGTCAGCTTCTATCTCCCAAAGGGGAAAGTCAGAGGGTTCACATACAAGGGCTGTGTAACTCTGGACAAGTCCAGTAAACATTTTCATCGCTGCTATCGAGTGAGCGAAGGCTCGGAGGCAGTAGGATCGAGAGGGCAGACCTGTGAAAACATTGGAGACATCTTCTTCAAGCAAACAACTACTAAGGATATTCTCACTGAGTTGTATAAACTGAATGCTGAGAAGGAGAGGCTGTTGGCTACTCTCCTTAGTTCAAGCCACATTCTAGGTGTTAAAATGGGGAACCAGGAGGGGAAGCTGCAAGACATTTCTGAAAGCCTGAAATATAGCCATGATGGCAGACAGGGTTTCAAGGATCAACAAGAGTCTCTTTCGGGATCTATGGAGAAGAGGTCCACTCCAAAAAACAAAAAAACTAGGAGATTCAGCAAACGGAGAGAGAGCATTGAGGACTTCATAAACAAGAAAATGAAAAGGAAGACACCTGGCGTTTTGGAGCCAGCAGCATTAAACAGCAAAGCAATGTTGTTGGGAAATGATAAATTTCTTTCTGCCAAATATTCCAGCTCATTTGCATGTTCTCATCAGGAGAAGGTGGAAGACAAAGATGATTTATCATCAGATGTGAATAAGCTAGCAGAAGGATCAAGGAGAGAGTGGTATTTGCTTGAGAACAGCCGGGCTTTGGGGTCTGATACAGATCTCTCTGCTTCTTTCTCTGAGTACGACAATGATGTGTTTGGACACTGTTTTGCACATAGCCATAGTCTGCTAGATGATGTAGAGGACACCCTTAAAGGGATCCAGGTGCAGCAGAGCAGCCCGTCGCGGACCTCTTTCCAGGGAACGTCAACCAATGAATCTGAGGCTTTTGAGAAGACCTCAGCCTCTGAAATGGTGCACGGTTATGAGCGTATTGCAGGAAACTGCAAAAGCAAGCCTCACGTTGGAGTGGTCTCAAAAGCGGAAGTCTCTGAATGCTACCTGCAGAACGTTGGACGCGCCTCTGGGGAATACTGCGAAGTACCTTATGCCTCAAGTGAGGGGAGCAAAGAATCCGTCAGTTCTGGTTTCGCCACTGTAAAACAGGAGAAAGAGCAGAAAGGCTATATTCCACAACATAAAGGAGAACAAGACCATGTTATTGACGACTCATGTAGTCTAGCGGGAGTCGTCAATAAAACCTTACTGAAAGTTACACAGTATGACAGATTAGATGAAACGGCAGAATGGAAGCGATTACAGGCTGTTACAAGAGCAGACAGAAGCCCAGCAGGCTTGGTATATGAAAAAAGAACTACGGTACCCCAGGAGGACAAAAAGCATTTGTCTTTACACCTGCCAATAAATCTGAATCCTGATACTTGCCAGGCAAGGACCATCATTAAACAGGAAGATAAAAGGCCACTGTCTCCGTCCTTAGTAGCAATTAGCAATGTTTTTAATAATTCCTATCCACTATCCAATACATACAAACAGATGTCGCCTCTTCCTTCTCCTTTATCCTCAAGTCTGCCTAGCCCACAGCTACACCACAGAATACTTCCATTGCCCATGCTTGACACTGAAGAAGAGTCTGGCACTAGTGATGATTGCCGTTCAAGATATTCCACTACAAATTTCTCATTGGGCAAAGATTTTGAAGCACAGTTGCAACTCAGGTTTTCTGAATTTGGACATCCTGGACTTTCTGTGAAACAACCAGGGCTACATCAAGTTGCCAGTGAGGACGACTTTGAAAAAAGCACCCTTCAAGAAAAAAACCGTGTTCAACTACAGCACAAACTGCACCCAGGTTAGTCATATTTAAAATATTTTAAAATGCCAAGAATAAGCCAAAAATCATTGGGAATTTCTGTTGTGTAAGTCCTATTGAAATTTATGAGACCCGCAAAGGACAAGCTGTTGGAGTGTATATCTATATAGAAATGCACGTAATGTGTGAACGTTTAGTAGATTCGTTAGATTAACCTTGTAAATTTGCTGTTGCTTGTTTTTATTTCCACTAGTGAATTGACCAGTCATGTTTTTACATTTTCACAATAACCTTTTTTCTTCAAGCCTTCAAATATAGGCAAAATATGGCAAAGACTTTTTTTGATTCTTGTATATTTAACAAACAAATTAGCAAAAACACTTGCTTTATCGTGTTTCAAATACAATCTGCCATACAGCAGTTTTTAAAATGCATAATGGAATCACAAAACTAAAATAATACTGTGTCTGCATAACACGGCACATTCTGTTGTTTTTCTATACTGTTTTTATTTTATTTTTAAAGCTTTCAAAATTTATTTTAAAATGTATATTCTTCTACTTACCTACAAGTGGCAGTCGGAGCAGTTTCCCCCTGAGTTACTTCTGAAAACATAGCAACAATTTTGGTCAAGAGACCTTAATTTTCAGGTTTTGCAACTGTGCATGCTTCATGGAGAAATATGTACACATCCATATGATGTTATTTTTCTGAACACACATCTTTAACACCACAGTCCTATGTGTCTACTCAGAAGTAAGTCCAATGGGGCATACTTTTAGATAAGTACGGTATGTATCAGATTGCAGCACTAAGCTAAAACGCTATACATACTTACTTGATAAAAGTTACTTCTGAGTAGACATCTATAGGACCGTCCTGTAAGATATGTTTATGGTAATAAAGACAAAATAACAAGTCAAAGTCTTCAATGGAATTCTGCCCACAATGAACTGATATCTCAAAATCTGGTGCCTAAATTAAATTTAACTATGCATTCTAAATATAGGCTTTGCGGATGTAGTTAAATGTGTTGTTGCTACAGATTTTTTTATTATAATCTCTTGTTACTATCAGCAATAGCTGTCCAATGTATTTTGTTTAGATGTTTTGCATTCATTGTTGAATAAGGTATGACAAAATACATTTTTTCACATGCAAAAGACAGAAATCCTAAAAATACCAAAAATGTCAGTCAGTTTATTTCTTAAAATTGTCTTGCATTTTGCATCATCTTTCCTCTGTGAAATGTTAATTCTAAAATTGGTGCTGGTACATACAGAGTTTCCCTTTTAATAATTTAATTAATGTTTTTGAAGTACATTAAGGTTAAAATAGTTCCCAAATTCACAGCAGATAATTTCTCCTACTTAAAAAACAGGGATATTTATGAACTAAAAAAAAATGTGTTTCAAAGAATTTAATGCAGTTCCACGGCTGAAAAGCCTTCTGTAGTTTTAACTGGAGTCACAAGGCAAGTCTGGTGAGTCAGATGCTTGTATTCTGATGAATGAACTTTCCTGAATAATTACTGTCACTTTCATTGCTGCAGACAAGCCCCAGGACTGCTTAAAATCAATATAGCAATCAGAAATTGGAAAGATTGCATAGAAATAGATGCTAGGATAATGGCAGTAACAATTTGGGATGTTGCTATATCTTCTCATTTTCTTTTCCAGTGAAGCCCTCCTTAACAGAAATGAGTTGGCATGTTAATTACACTTTGAATTGAAAGTATCTCTCTGATCAGTGTACGTGATAATGTTTTACTGCTAGGTATCTGCAGTAATAGCTGGAATGCCAGGCATGCAAGTTCTGTTTAAATCAGTGCGGGGCTTACCTCTCAGTAAACTTGGTTCGAATTGGGTTGTGGGCTATTGTTGTGCTCAACCTCCCTATCTAAGCACTGTGTTCTTTTAAGGTAAGCTACTCAGGTGTGCACAGTGAAGGAAGAAGGGGCAGGTATTGTTTCCTTAGATCCTAGTGTAGTGCTATACCCCAGGTAGACTATTCATAGTAGTCCTTTTGACCTAGTCTGTGTCTTTCTCTTGGCAACTGCACAATAGGCCTTCCAAAAGCATCATAATCTTGCTCCAGATATTTGTTTGCTGTATTTTTACCATGCTTTTCTATAAACTATAACCATAGTGACTTATAAAACAGGGGTGGGGAACTTCAAGTGTGGCCCTCCAGGGCTTTCTATCTGGCCCTTTGAGAGTCTGCTCAGTGCACTCCCCCACCTCTACTCTAAGCCATATATCCTCATCTCACACCATGTCCCCCCCCCCCATTGAGTGCTTTTGCCTGGTTGTTGCATATCCTTGAACTGTGATAATAACTCTTCCTTCGCTGGATAGAGAAATGTGTGTGTGAGTGTGTAGAACCTTCTGACCTGGAACACTGCCTACATTGTTGTTGTTTGTTGTTGTTGTTTAGTCGTTCAGTCGTGTCCGACTCTTCGTGACCCCATGGACCAGAGCACGCCAGGCACTCCTGTCTTCCACTGCCTCCCACAGTTTGGTCAAACTCATGCTGGTAGCTTCGAGAACACTGTCCAACCATCTCGTCCTCTGTCGTCCCCTTCTCCTTGTGCCCTCAATCGTTCCCAAACAACCTACGGTACTTTACAAAGCTAAAAATAACACTCATTGTTCCGTCTATTTTTTCCTCTGGCCTTCAACCACTACTGACATGTGCCCCCGGAAGGTTGTTCATGAGGAAATGTGGCCTTCAGGCTGACAAAAGGTTCCCCACACCTGTAACAAAACCATAAAGAATTGTTTAAAAACATAGTAAAATTTAAATGGCAACAGTCGTTGGATGATGTCATACCCTCCAACATGATGCAGCCCAAATCTGGGACACCATCTTCCGGGTCCGAAATCCTGCATGAGTCATGTGACCCATGAGATTGCGGACCCAGAAAAAGTACTTTTTCGGGGCCAGAACTCAGCCCGAAATTGTATGATCGCAAGGCACCCAAAAAGGCTGCTGTGCTCTCACAGAAAAAAACAGGATGTCCTGGCTTTTCTAGGGCAGTTGATGGGTATCAAATGTTGCTACCTGTCAGCCAGCCTTGTTGCAGCATGTCTTCCTGCTCCCCTCCCAATCTGCCTGATGCCCCATCCCAGCGGCAGCCAACCTTGTGCTCTCCAGAAGTCTCATCATTCCTGACCACTGGCCATATTGGCTGGGGCTTTCGGGAGTTGGCTGCCCTCCCCTATCCAGTTTCTTGCATAACTAACTGCCTGCTATTGTACAACCGTTTGCTCATTCTAGCATGCATGCACAACGCACCCTTTGGACAGACCTTTTGGCTCAGAATCTGTTCTGCGTTTCCCCCTGCCCCTGGACTGACCTTCTTTGTCATTTCCCACCCCCACCCCCGCTGTTTGTGCTCCATCCTGCCAAGATTGGCACATTGACTTCCCATGCGCTTGGCTGCCTATGGCCCAGTCCTGATGGCTGTGTACAGAAGATCAAAGTCTGGCCTGTAGAATAGCCATTGCTTTTTACAGTCTTCGCAAAAGACAGGAAATTATTTCTGCAGGAAGCATCGATTTTTCAGTGATCAAAGTTGTATTTGAGAAAGTTGTACTTGAAGGAAAAAATATCGCTCAAGGCTATACCCCATTGCTACAACACTACCTGAGTCCAGCAAAGACTCTAGCCGCCTCTCCCGCCGCAACTAGTTGCTGGAACAAGAAATTGGATCTTTGATCTAAAAAGAAACAAGCAAGCTTAATAAGAGGAATTCAGTCGGAAAGTCTTGTGATGTGCCCTTAAGTAAAAAAAAAAACCAGTTTACAAAACAGAGGAACCTTTTACAGGCCCTCTGAAAAAAAAGACAGCTGATCTGTTGTTTGTTGATGTGTTCTCATTATGATACTGTGAAAAAGCGTCTCCGGTTATAGTTTTTGAACAGGACACTCTTAAGCAACATTGGTAGTGTTGTTTCTTTGTAAATGTGGCTTCCTCCTCAAAGCCGATCACTGAAGGGTAGCAAAGTGAATTAAACTGGAATGAAAACCCAGACGCAGCTTAATGTTTCATGGTTGTCATAGATGAACAATTCAGTATTCTGTGGGACAAAAGAGCAGTACCAATTTCCTGTTTGTACCACCATGATACAGTGTTAAAAAGGGTTTTGTTTTTTTAAAAAAACCTCCCTTATCAATACATGAAGGGATTTCTAAGAAAGCTTGCAGGTCCTAAATGTGTAGTAAAGGGAGATAAACGTTTTATAATAATAATAATAATAATAATAATAATAATAATAATAATAATAATAATATTGCAGACAGAATTCAGAATTGGCATCTGAATAATAATTTCCCCACCCCCAATCTGTCATTTCTAAAATGATGTACATTAGCTGAGCCTATTCAGAATTGAGCTAAAGGAAGTCTTCCTGATTTTATTTAGCAACTCAGTCAGCTGGGCGGGGTACAAATAATTGATGATGATGTTGTGAGAATTATAAGGTCTAAGATATAAAATAAATGTTCATAAATGTACCAGGCAGAAACATACATTTCAAAGTGTTGGTGATGACCTTTAAAGCCCTAAACGGCCTTGGTCCTGTATACCTGAAGGAGCGTCTCCACCCCCATCGTCCAGCCCGGACACTGAGGTCCAGCGCCGAGGGCCTTCTGGCAGTTCCCTCACTGCGAGAAGTGAGGTTACAGGGAACCAGACAGAAGGCTTTCTCGGGTAGTGGCTCCTGCCCTGTGGAACGCCCTCCCTTCAGATGTCAAGGAAATAAACAAATATTTTACTTTTAAAAGACAACTGTTTAGGGAAGTTTTTAATATTTGATGCTATATTGTTTTTAATATTCGGTTGAAAGCCACCCAGAGTGGCTGGGAAAGCCAGCCAGATGGATGGGGTATAAATAATAAATTATTATTATTATATGGGCCACATGCCTGAAGGGCAGTCCTGAAGCCATTTTGACTCTCCCAATTTGACTTCGAATGTTTCTCTCAAAGGAGGAAGGAAATGGGGAACCCTCCCCATGGTCTATTTGCTCACAAATCCTGTCTTAAGGGCATATCTGTGTATGAATATGGTGAGCCTGCGACCTGGATTCAGGAACTGAGTATTTACCATCACAAAAGACTGGCCAGGATACCCAGGTAAAAGCAATCAGTGACCATTATCAGGTATCCTGCCAGACAAGATTCTGCTGTAGATCACCCCTTCTGTGATGTATGTATGATGTATTGGGGGGGGGTCTTGAGCTACAGGGTGGCAATTTCAAAAATCTATATAAGGGCTTGCACACCATTGTTCTGTGTTCCTGCTCCCTCCTGTGTGGGGGCGGTGTGTGTGAGCACCCTGTTGCAACAGTTTAATAAAGATCAGGCTTACTAGCTGCTTTGCTTCTCAATATTCTCTGGTTGGCCTCTGTTATTTTCTCCTACTGATAGAGAACCTACATAAGGACTGTATATGGGCTCTTGGGTACCCCATAAGGGAAAAGGAGCAGTTTTTTCTTATAACGATGATGATGATGATGCCAGGATTAAGCCATGGTTCAATGATAATCTGAACCAGAGTTTAATGGCTGGTGAATCCTTCTTAACTAACAGAACATCTGTCAATGGAAAAGGGAGAGAGGTATTTTCTGACTTGTGTCCCCTTGTATCTTCCCTTCCCCGAATTTTTTGCTCCAGATTGCTGGGCAACCCTCTAGGGTACATGGGGTGTGTGCGCTTCGGGGAGGAGGAATTGCCCAAAATTGCCTTTCATTAGCAGAGTGACATCCATTAGGTTCTACCCATATTCATGAAACTGGCAAAGGATTACATCCATTCAAAATATTTGCACGGAGGTATCAGAGAAGCTACTTTTACAACCACTAAAGTGTAATATGTATGCCTAATAATAATATACTGGTTTTAACTGGCTTTACTTTGAATAATAAGATGTGAGAATTACACTGAAAAGTAATTTAAATCCGTGAGCTAAAGCCACTAAATCTAGTTAACTTTTGAACTTAAGGAGTCAATAGACTGTGTAAGGATTTTCTGGAAAATGACTTTAAATGTCTTTGTTCTTTTGTGGCACTTCTCTCCTTATCCTCAAGAGAAAGTGTGATGAAGTGCAACTAATTAGACACTTTTGATGGAAGCAAAATGTATAGTTCAGAATATTAAGTTACTTTTGACATCACCTAAGAAAAAATAAGTGACTATAAGTCAATGTTTAACCAAGGGGAGAGAAAATCGATTGCATTGAGTGTATAGAGAGAAAATAGTTAAAGCAGCCTTCAATATTTTGATAACCTGTATGAATATCAGATTGTTTTCAGTGTTCCTGTAAGTGATGTTAGGGTACTAATTTTGTTCATCCATTGGAATTTACTATTAAAGACATGCATAAGAAAATCATGGGATTCTGGTGAGCTTTTAACATTAAACTTGTGTTTTATCTTTAGTATTGTACAAAAGCCAAGATGACAGAAGTTGTCTCGCTGGTGTTAATAGGTATCTTGCTTCAATCTTGGTACTTTGTGTCAGGGACAGATTATTTTATGGAATGAACACTTGATCTGGTAATGATCTTTATTTCTTGTTAGCGCATGAACTTTCAAATGTGACAGTTATGCCTCCCTGAGTAATGTAGTATAATTGCACTGCACAGTCAAAATGAACCAAATGACAAAAATATTTAAAGAGATCTGAGCTGGCTGCTTTTTAAGGGCAAGTTGGGGTCTAGAGTGTTGTTTAGTTATGCCAGAATTGACTATTGCCAGTAAAAAAAGGAAGCGGAGAGTTACACAATACTTTCTTCTCCTAAATGACTCCCTTCTCCTCCTCCTTTGCAGTTTAAAGGATGGATAAAAGTGAAATGTTGTGATTCTTCTTGGCAGAAAACACCCACTGAAAGCTCCTGTGCCAAACACAATTCCTGGGGTGGGGTGCTCTCTGACCCCAGAGTGTGATTCCTGCAACTGTCAAAACTAAAATGTGTGTGAATCAGCTCTAATACAAAAAGTACTTATGCAGGTATCCATTTATGTGTCCAATTACATGGACTATAAAATTATTATTATTTATATATATAATTTTATTAGGTTTTTTTTAATATCGTTTTCAACAGTAATTAAACATACTTTTACCTCTTATTCAAATTTTTGACTTCCATCAATCCTGTCTGAAAATTTTCCAGTCTAATCTCTCAGTATGCATTTCTTATCTTCCCTATTACATTTCAAACTCATAACCAGTATCTCGATCTTTTTCTACTTTGTAACACTTCGTATATTTCTCCTTACAAAACTTCTTGTAGTCCTACTAGCGTAATTTGTTGATTACAGTTGCTCTTCAAATAATTCATATACTTCTTCCAATCTTCTGTAAATCTCTGGTCCCGCAGGTTTCAAATCCTTCCTGTCATTTTGTCCAATTCTGCATAGTCCATTAATTTCGTCTGCCATTCCTCTTTCGTCGGAATTTCTGGACTACAAAATTATTTTACACCTGTAGTAGGGGAGGGAAAGTGCAGCTCCAGGACTTTTTGCAGAGCAGGAGCAGTGATGAAATCTGCCAGAGTGCCAGGATAACCTTCCTTGTTCAGGCAAGAGAATAAAATGATAATGAGGTTTCTCTAACTTTGTCACAGATTGACACAGAGGAAGGAGTTAGAGAAGGAGGAAAAAATATAATGGCGCAGTGGTTGGTTGCGTCTTTCCTTTTTTTATCTTTGATGGGATTAATACCTCATACTAGCAGTTTTAAGCGGCAACTTCTTTGCAATATCATTTGCATTTCAAATTAAAAGATTATATTTCAACAGGCTAAAAGTATTTGTTGAAAGCGTGGTATGTTTTACAAGTCTGCAGTCATAAGGGCTAAAAACTCAGCTTTTTTTAAAAAAGAGGCTGTGAATTCCTACTTTGTAGCTTATTCTGTGGTTTTCCTAATATAATCACTGCATGCATCCAGCTCTGCCTGTGATCACTGACCTAGAGTGGGAGCTTAAAATGCCCACTTTTCTGCAACAATTGAGATGGCCCTGTGAATATATGAAATGTAAGGTGCTTAGGTTTGAATCCTAGATGCCAGGCTTCTCTGTTCTGCTTCTACATATGATGCAGGTTTGGTTTTCTTTTGTTTTGTTCAGGTGCAGTTGCCTTATATAGGTGCAGTAATAATACCTATAAAGATGCGGCTAAGCTTCCCCCCACAAATAAATTCCTATAAAGGGAGAAACATCAAAAAAGGTCTATGTGTTCAGAGATTTGTTCAAGACTCTTGAGGGCAGAGAATAATTTTCTTGGCAGGAGGCCATGGTTACCTTGCCAGTTAATCCATCTGGAAATTGTTAGCCTTCTGATCTTCTCCAAAAGCTGGAACTGTCTCCCACACTTTGTAATTAGCAATGTGTGTTGCTCTTTATTTTTCCAGCTTCTACTTTTTTCTTTTTTTAATGGAAAAATTGGCCACAAGTAGGTGGTGTTATAACATTTTTGAGATTGTGATATGTTTTATTTGGTAAATATTTTTAATATGTTTAGAGTTGGAATAGCCTTAGGTTACTGTACTCATTTGTTAAAGGCAACAAACATATGTTACTTGCAGCACAACAGAAAACCAGCAGCTGATTGGATAAACAAGGAAGGAACGCAGGAAGCTGCCTTATATGAAGTCAGACCATTGGTTCATCCGGCTCAGTTCTGTTTGCACAGGGAGCATGCAAAGACAAGCTCTGGCAGATTGAGCAGACTAGACCATGGGAAGGCAAACTAAGGGGCCGGATCCGCCCCAATTGCCTTCTAAATCTGGCTCGCGGCCGGACCGGCAATCAGTGTGTTTTTACATGAGTAGAATGTGTGCTTTTATCTAAAATGCATCTCTGGGTTATTTGTGGGGCATAGGAATTCATTTGTTTCCCCCCCCAAAAAAAATAGTCCGGCCCCCCACAAGGTCTGAGGGAAAGTGGACCGGCCCCCTGCTGAAAAAGTTTGCTGACCCCTGGACTAGACCAGTAGTGGGCCAGGGGTCAAGACGGCAGTTTCGGCATGTGTTGTAGAGGGATGTGAGGGGCAGATGGGGCCCGTCAACCTTGGAAAGTAGCCCTTCTAGAAGAAGGAAAATTCTGATCCTAAACCTCTGCTGCCTTGCGGGATATCTTTGGGGGAAGAAAAGGCTAAGGAGTAAGCCCTACACAAATCCAGAGTGGAGTTCCTAAGATGGTTAAATGGTGCCTTGTGAGCCGGTGTGGTGTAGTGGTTAAGAGCGGTAGACTCGTAATCTGGTGAACCGGGTTCGCGTCTCCGCTCCTCCATATGCAGCTGCTGGGTGACCTTGGGCCAGTCACACTTCTCTGAAGTCTCTCAGCCCCACTCACCTCACAGAGTGTTTGTTGTGGGGGAGGAAGGGAAAGGAGAATGTTAGCCGCTTTGAGACTCCTTCGGGTAGTGATAAAGCGGGATATCAAATCCAAACTCCTCCTCCTCGCATCTCTTGCGGCCAAACTGGTGCCAAATGTATTTCTCTGCTTTCCTTTGGACCACATCAGCGAGGACAAAAGGGTTTTTTTGTCTTGTGGGCAGCCCTGGACCTCCATACACACCACACAGTCTTGTGCCCCAGTGAGGTCACCTCATTGCCGCTAATGCAGCAGTTTGACTTCACCCCCGGAAGTGAACTCCATTGTCTCTTGAGACAGATGGATGCCAACATGCAGAAACATAGATCAGGATCCATTTTGGTTTCTCTCTGTTTCTCATTATTCCGCATTTCAATTCTCCCCATTTCCACATTAGCTTGTGATTTTAAAAAAAACAAAAACAAAACTCTATAAATAAAATTTCTACAACTTTGCTTACTACACCCATTCTTGTAGAACGTCATCACCCAAAATAAATCCATAATGCTTAACACTTTCAGCATTATTGGATCCTGGGACAATGTACTAGAGCTTTACCTGACTTTATTAGGCTGTCACGGAGGACTGGAGAGCTATTTTAATATATGTACCTATTTGAGACCAAAGGTTAGGAAACAATAGCTATAAAGGTTTGGGTGTTGGCTTGGCTTGGGATTTTAAGGCCACTGTGTTGCAGCAGTGATTCAGTACCCAGTCCAAAATTAGAGCACAGCGAAGGCAGTGTGCAGATGTAGACAGCCTTAATAATAATAATAATACTTTATTTTACTCAAGTTAGTTAGACCCCTTTGAAGAGAGATGAGCTCTTTTTCGAACTGTTTTCTTTCAAAAGAAGGAGGACAGCTGAAAGCGTGTTTACAGTGGAGAAAGAATCGTTCCAGTTTGCGAAGGAAAGACATGTGTTTCTGTGGCATCGTAAAGAATTCGGGATTCCACAAAGGTAACCTTATGCTAGTATGTAAGCAGAGCTTGCTGAAGGTAATTGAAAGAGCTGGCTTGCTAACCTTTAGATATAACAAGTGTTCCGATTTCTAGTGCATCAAATAGTGAGAAAGAAGAGGTATCTATAGAAGCAGGTCAGGTTGTGGGGAATGGTGGTAATCCAGATTATGGTGTTTTATAAACTGGTGGTGTTTAAGCATTGTGAGCTTTATATCTTTTCTGCTTTGAGGTTGCTGCTCACCCATCATACTGCGCTCTCGAGCTCTTTCCACCCTGGAGGTTTTGGTGGAGAGTTACCATATCTCCCCATAGCTAGTGGTGAACTGCTGCAATTCAGGAAAAGGGGCTTGCGAAGATACAGCACCTGTGCTACTTCCTTTAGCAAAATAGTTTCCCAGGTTCAGGAACAAGGGGAGGATAAAGATCTATGTCGGGAACAAGGGCGGAGGGTGGGGGGGTTAAATCAACCTGAGAGGTTGAAAAGGTAATTAAAAGCTGTCATGGGGGAGAAACGGGCCTTCTCTGAATCACGCTGGGCAGGTGCAGAGGCCATTCAGTAGAGCATGAGACTCTTAATCCCAGGGTTGTGGGTTCGAGCCCCACTGGCTTCCTAAACCTTGGTCTTTCAGATGTTTTTGGCCTGCAACTCCCATGATCCCTAGCTAGCAGGACCAGTGGCCAGGGATGCTGGGAATTGTAGTCTCAAAACATCTGGAGGGCCAAGGTTGAGGAAGCCTGGTGTAGAAGATTCCTGTATTTCAGGGGGTTGGACTAGATGACCCTCATGGCCCCTTCCAACTCTACAATTCTGTGATTCTATGATGTAGATCTTCACTTTACACATTTTTCTCCTCTGGTGGGAGGGTGGCATTTTGTGGTTCGCCTCGGGTACCAAAATGTCTTGCCCTGGCCCTGATCAGAAAGAATCTACTGGCACAATGCATTTTCTGAAATAGATATTCAGCTGTACAGTATATATTAAAGCACTTTGCAATGAGGGCAAATTAAGGTCAGATCTTCACTGATCTATCCTGGGACTTTTTGGAAATTTAAAGTGTAGCAAACTGCAATGGAAAGGAAGGAATTCTAAAATTAGCTATAAAATTAACCTTCCTTTTAATTTAGGGAAGTGTATCTGGATGTGAGCATATTTCAGAGGATAGCTTGTTTTCGTATCGTAGCTTATTTCCAGGTTAGCTGCCTGCTGTTTAAATATTGCATTGAGTTAGCCTGTGTATTTGCACAGTCATTACACGATACACTTTTGTTTTACTGATGCTTCATTATTGGCTTTGTTTTTCGTAAGGAGCTCCTAGGTGAACCTCTGTAGCTGGTACAGGTGAAACAGGTATTGCATGGGCTTTTTGTTTTAAATCAGGAAATATATATTTTTTAAAGCTGTATTGATTCAAAGGCTTCAATTTCATTCTTATTAACAAATGGAATGCTAATTTCCAGGTCAAGTCCCATTATGGCTTTAGCCCAGCCTTTGCCAAGCTGGTTCTCTTCAGATGTGTTGGATGCTTAACTCAAGCCAATGGTCAGGTATTCTGGGAGTTGTCAATAACATTTGGAGACCACCAGGTTGGCCATTATTTATTTGTGTGTTTAAATTTATGTCCTGCTTTATTAGGGAAAAACCTCAAAGGGGTTTACAAAAAAAGATAAAACAATAAAATTATCATTGGAAGATTTACAGCCACAATTAAAAACATATAGAAAGTTAAAACCACAATGGAATAGACTAAAACAAATTAAAAGTCATACAGACTTTCTAAATATCTGGGTAGGCTTGTATAAATAAAAGTGTATTCAGCAGGCACAAACAAAAATTACAGTGTCGGTGCTGCCACACTAAACAATCAAGTATTACGTGGCACCTGTAAAAGTGCTGATTCTGCTGATCAAAGCGGTCGAGTGGACACATATGAGGTCAGGTGATCTCATAGGTGAACTGGTTCCAAGTTGTTAAGGGCTTTGTATATTAACAGTAACACCTTGATAGTGGCAGTAGCACCATACCCTCCAACAGACGCCATCTTCTGGGATGCCGCCTTCCTGTTTTTTCTTGCAGAAGGATAGTGGCCATTTTGCACTAAAATCCACCCCCCCCCCCGAAAAAGCACTTTTGGGGGCATAGTGCCCAAAAACATATTTTGGGGTGCCACGTGAGATCATGCCCCCCAAGAGCTTTTTCAGTGGAGGAAACACAACACGAAATCACGAGAGATCATGGCACCCAAAATGGCCGCCATCCTCTCAAGAAAAAAACCAGGATGCCTCAGTTTTTCCAGGACACTCCCTGGATCCAGAGATGTATGAGAACTACTAACTGTGGAATCATTGACATCATGGAATCATTAACATCATTGCTGGTCATACAAATATAAATAATGTAGTTCAAATGGCACACAGATGAGATGGGACGGGGGAGTCAAGAATAAGACTCCTCAGAAGCCTTTACTGCAGAGGTTGCCAACATTTCAAGATCCATTTGGATCTATATATATATATATATATATATATATATATATATATATATATATATAAGTTTTCACAGTATTACATAATGAAAAAGAAAAAATACAAAATACAAAATAAAAAACAGTTAAAAATAATTCCATCTTTTCGTCACTTATCTTTCATTTACTTGTTTCCCGGACCTCCTCATACCTCCCTTTTTTGTAATCCAGTTCAATTTATTAGTTCAGCAATTCCTTTCCCTGCTTATTATCCTGATCTTTAATCTTAATATATTGTAACATTAAATTTTTACCTATTAAAAATCCAATTTTTCCATATTCTAGATCCATTTGGATCTTTGAGTGAGCGCTACCCTACAGTCACTGGTCACTTCTCTCCCTCCTCTTCCCAGATCAGTGTCACCTTCCCACAAGCCATAAAACTAGAGAAATTCTTCTAACCTTCTCCTTCTCCTTCAGCTGTATGTGCTTTTCAAGGAAGAAAAAAGGAATGCCACCTTCTGACAAAGGGGGTAGTAAGTGCTGGGGCTGGTGACTCAGAGGCTTTATGGCAACAGGGGAGAACTTTGAGGGTGCTGCTGCTGCACTCATGGGTGCCACATTTGCAAACCTTGCTTCTCCTGAGACTGGGAAAGTGTAGCCCACAGAGGCAGGATGAAGCTGGTGAAAGGAAAACCGAGAGAGAGGAAAAAGCAAGGGGAAGAACGTGTCAAGGAGGGCAGACCGGATAATTGGTAGCATTTGTGGTAGAGACAGATTGTCCCCGCATTGTCAGAAGGCAAGCCTGTAAGTTTGGCCAGGAAAAAATGATTGGATACCTTCATGAAAGTAATTTTAATTGATGGAATAATCTGTTTTTTATTTTTTTAAAGCTCCACAATTTTGTCTTCTTAAATTTTATCCATACTAAAAATAGTTGGAAAATATTATGCAACTTTGTTGACACATGCCCAGACCAAAACCAATGGAAAATCAATTTAGCCCGGTGAGTAAAAGTATGGAAAATCTGTGCAACAAAACACCATAAATTAGAATGAAAATTTGAACTACATCCAGATTTAGCAATGTTATTCTTTAGTTTCTCTTATCTGGAACTTATGATTTGTAGAATTAAATAAAGGAGTGAATATCAGCATCTTATTGCTGACTCTGTTTTTAGAGGTTTTCAAAACTTACCTGGCAAGGGGCTTAAAAGTAATCCCTTTTAGATCCCTTTTGATTTCTATACAAAAGAGTTGGGCTGCAATCCTGTGTACACAGTTACCAAAGAGCAACCCCCATCAAACATACTTGGGCTTTCTTCTGAGTAGAAATTAACAGGGTTTTTTTCTTCACAACACCTGCTAAACTCTTATTTAATGTCCCTTGATGGAACCGACTTCAGATATTCTTTGCTTAGCACGGTATCATTTTCTGTTGGGCACCCCGCTCATGAATAGCATTTGGTATTTTAAACTACCAAGCATTTAAAACGGAGCTGATTTCATGGCAAATAGTTTAATAGATAAGGACTCGCACCAGATCTGACCCACAGACTTAAGATAAAAGCATTCAGAACACGCACAGTGACATTTCTGGGGAAGAGTTAGGCAGGATCTGTGATAGCTACTTCTTCAGAACATTCACAACATCAAAACTATATCCAGCTCATGAAAGGAGGGGCAAAACACAAGGGAGGTGGGGAGAGCACTATCTCTACTGTGTATCATCTTCCCATTGGTGTCAACGGCAGGGGAATTACAGTGGTACCTCAGTTTTTGAACGACTCTGTAGTCGAACATTTCAGAACTTGAACGCTGAAAACCCAGAAGTAAACACCTCGGTTTTGGAACGCGCCTCAGAAGTCGAACAGGATACACGGTTTCCATTTTGAGTTTTCCATATTGGGGCTTCCGCTTCCAGTTTTTGAATGTTTCGGAACTCGAATGGACTTCTGGAACGAGAACCGAGGTACCACTATACTTGTGTCATGTCCTGGTTTAGATGTCTGCCATGCCTGTAAACCCTCCCACCAGGGAAGAAGGGGTGGATGAATATCTCCACCAGAAACAAGGGAATAAAGATCTACATTGGGAACTAAGAGGGAGGAATGGGTCAGCTCTGAATCATGCTGGGCAGGTCCAGAGTCCAGGAGACCCCAAAGGGCAGCCTCCACCATCTCTTCCCCAGGGGTGGGTGGAAACCAGCAGTGCCTCCTATTCTCTGAGAGGCCACGGCAGAGGCAGTATTGGGGTAAGGGGCTGCTGAGCTGGAAGCAGATCTGGTCTCCAAGGAGCACATGGCAGTGGCAACGGGCGATGCATTATTTGGAGGCTTAATAATAATAATAATAATAATAATAATAATAATAATAATAATTTATACCCTGCCCTTCCTGGTTCAGAAAACCAGGCTCAGGGTGGCTAACAACAAATTTAAAACGCTTAATTGATGCAACAACAAAAACTGCATAAAATACAGTATAAAACGTGAATAACAATAAATTCAGAATTCAAAAATCAATTTAGAGGGGAAATCCATCCAATAAACATGAGATGATCACCAGGGCTAGCTGGCTAAATTAGTCCTATTTGGGCCAGCAAGGAGACCAGGGGAGAATTAGCTGTGGGATCGCAGAGCGGGTAATCTTCATAAAAAGGGGAGGGGAAGGGAAGGAAGAGGAATAAAAGATCAGGCTAAATTCAAATTGAAAGCCAGGCGGAATAGCTCTGTCTTACAGGTCCTGCGGAAGGAAGTTAAATCCTGCAGGGCCCTGATCTCATGGGACAGAGTCTGACTTCCTTAGGGCCCGAGACCTCTAAACTATGATTATTCATGGACCTTAAGGTCCTCTGCGGGGCGTATCAGGAAACGGTCCCTTAAATACGAGGGCCCTAAGCCACAAAGGGCCCCTGTGGATCGTCACCTTGCCTCATGGGTGGGCTGACCGTGGATATTAGGTATTGGCAGTTCTCCTCTTGTGGTGCCCACAACTCCGGCCCATTTTTAGGTGTCCATGGATGGAACTCCACCTGCAGAAACTTTCCCAGGCATTTACACAGATGTGTTCAGTTAAGGCAGTATTTCTCCACTTCCGGTGGCATTGGGAGTCTTCTGTCTCATCCTAATGCCAGCGCCCCCCCTCCCCCCAGTTGATGAACCAAAGACAGTTGAATTGCACTCTTCAATGCTATGACCTTTTTGTTAATAAATACTGTTGCACACAACAACAGCATGCCTTAATTCCTCTAGTTGAGGAAATGTCGCAGTGATTCTGGAAAACCAAGCATTAGGTTACTTTAAACCAGATGCATAATTCATTTGGGCTACTTCTGACGGAGCCTTTTTGCGTGTGTGAATGATGATGTGCTTTGCCTTCCTCTGGCAGTAAAACTTGACACATCTGTCCTCCAGAAGATTTCATCTGAAAAGGCAAAAAAATAAAATAACAAACAAACAAACAAGAAGATTCTGCTGCTGTCCTTGTTTAGTCCTTTAAAAGGGTTTTGCTAACAATGTCTCTTCCACGTGACAGTGGCTGGGTTGGGAAGCAGCAGCCGGGGCCTGTGGAATATCTTCCAAGTTGAGGTCATCCTAAAGGACAAACCATGCCACACATTCCCAATAACATGACACAGGAAATCTGTGATTGATCTAACTTCTTGTTTTGTTTTTTTACTGAAGTGTAGTGTGGGGAGGGCAACTTTTTACTTGGAAATGATGCTGGGAGTAAGGTAAAACACTATGTCCACCTACCACCACCAAATACATTGTCTGCATCTTCCTCACCTGACCCCCTGTGGATGCATTAATATTATTATTATTATTACCACCACCACTACTACTAGTATTAGTATCAGTAGTATAGTAGTAGTAGTGTAGTAGTATACTGCCCTGTACTTGCAGGTCCACAGTCCTGGAAACACAAATGAAACACTAACCTGCAGTGCAATGTGTAGTGTGGCCCTAAGCTGAAATATGCGGTTGAAATATCTTCACTGAGCAGAATTATGGTCCTTTGCTAAATGAACAACTGCATGGTTCTTATTGGAAACAAATCTGTTTATATCAACAATTTTTTTTATTATAGTGTCTTCTTAAAATATTGGGCATGACCCAACTGTATTTACTTATCTGAGAGTAAGCCCCATTGAGCACATACTTGCTTTTGAGTAAACATGCATAAGATGGTGCTGCAAGCTTTCAATAGGAAACTTAAAATAGCCTTTCGTAAAATCATGGAGACCTAAAAGCACTTAAGTGTGCCAGGATCATAACCACAGTTTTTATAACAGTTATAGGTAAAGGTAAAGGTACCCCTGCCCGTACGGGCCAGTCTTGCCAGACTCCAGGTTGTGCGCCCATCTCACTTAAGAGGCCGGGGGCCAGCGCTGTCCGCAGACGCTTCCGGGTCACGTGGCCAGCGTGACAAGCTGCATCTGGCGAGCCAGCGCAGCACACGGAAACGCCGTTTACCTTCCCGCTAGTAAGCGGTCCCTATTTATCTACTTGCACCCGGGGGTGCTTTCGAACTGCTAGGTTGGCAGGCGCTGGGACCGAGCAGCGGGAGCGCACCCCGCCGCGGGGATTCGAACCGCCAACCTGACGATCGGCAAGTCCTAGGCGCTGAGGTTTTACCCACAGCACCACCCACGTCCCATAACAGTTATAGATGGTGCCTAATATAGTATGGTTATATGCTATGAGATAATGATGTTGATTTTGATCACCTCTTTCCATGTGAAAAATATATCACAAAATGGGTTGTGCTTATTCTGTTATTTAATCATTTCTCCCAGTCACATTCGTAGATGCTGTATTCTATTTTGCCACACCTCCCTTTCTGTTCCTATAAGATAATACTGTAGTTTTAATTGATTTACTTTCTTAGTACCGTATATTATTATATTATATGCATGGGATTGTTGCATCTTTCAAACTCTAGAGGGCGCTAGATCTTAGGGATTTTAAGAAATAAAGACAATCATTGATTTCTATTTTCATTTGTGCCTTGGCTACACTACTGAACTGCACTTTTGTTCACAAGGGGAACTGTCACAAGAATATGTTTTATTTAAGAAGGGGGCTGTAGCACTTATGTTTCCATGTGTAACACTCCCAGCATTAGCAGCTAAAAGTTTTCAGGTTTTCCTTACTTGGAATTTCTCATGAGAAAGTGTTTCTTTGTACTGCGATATCAGATGAACAAATTGGAAGTAGGATTATGCAGTAGCCCTTACTTCTCTCACAGGACCTATTTGCACAGGAGCCACATAGTCCTTCTGTATGAGCCACTCAGGCAACTGATAAGACCATGTGCTGATTGGGTTGTTCACCAGTTTCAAATCAACATCAAAATCATATCCAATATAAATTCAGCTTGGTGGTCACATGGTCTGCTAAGCCTGTGGCAGTGCAGTTGAAAATCACCACAAACTGATTTTAAAAGGGGGGGGGGGAGAACCCTATAGATGTTATGCGCTCAAAGAGCCATGTGAATATGCCTTTAGTGAGAGTTCTGAAGAAATTTACACTGCCAAGAGTTCACGAAACTGAAGTTCCTGTTTATGTGAACATGGCCTAAGCAGGAATTTTGTCGAATTTGGAATCATTTTCCCCTGACTAGTTTTTGCTCAGCAGCATGTTCATCATTCAACACATATTTGATGTTTATCAGTCTTCCTCATAACAGTCTCTGGTTTTTGTTACATTCACTGTCAGTGAGTGTCCTACCCCTTCAACTGTATGATATATTTCTAAGACCAATTCCTAAAACTACTCCCAAAAGTCCAAGCAGGGACAAAGAGTGGCCATGGGAGATAATGGTTGGAAAACAGTTGCATTCTCCATTGTACCAGAAGTCCTTGATACGCGACCATGTTACCTAATCAGGTTAACAATAATCTTTACTGGCTCTGTCTGATTAAATTGCTGTTGTTGTGCTTGAACAAGGATATTTGTAAAGCGAGAAATGCAACTTTGCTGTAGACCTCTGATCCTCTTCTAATGGTTATTGGCATTCTGGAAAGCTTGTCAGTCTTCTGCTGTATGCATTCATGCAAGTGCACAAAATCTGTAAGTCAAGTTAGTTCTTAGATGCAGGAGACAAAACTCTTAAGCCAGGAGCCAATTTTGCACCAAAAGTGTACACACACACACACACACAGAATGTCAAAACAGCTCCTTAAATATTAAGATATTTTGTTCAGTTTTAGTGGTTTTAATGATTTTAATGTATTGCATTGGTTTAAAAATTGTGATATTTTATGTAACCAGTCCTGGGAACATTCAGTGAAAGGCCGGCTGTAAGTATTAATGATATTACATAAATATTATTTCTATCTGGTACCTTCTGTTTAGTGTGACTCCATCCTTTGGGACTTCGTATCTGCAAGTGTGCTTCTCATATATAGATCTGTGCATCTAAACATGTGCCTCTTTCCCCCTCAATCTTGTGCAACTTTCATACTATGCTCTTGTTCTCTGGTTCTGTCTGTCCACCATATTTTCCCCATGGCAGCCCCACATCCATTCAGTCTATGCCAGTCTCCACTGCTGCAGTGGCTTGTGGTTCCCCTACTTAAAAACTCAGTATTCGGAGCCCATTTCCTTTGTATTTTCTCCTGGTTTTGTGGCATGGTATGTAAAATGATAACTGGAAATGCAACTGGAAGCTGTTGCATTTAGCATCCATTCAAATGTGTTTATAGCCACATTTCTGTCTCTTTGTCACACTGTCCCCCTCCATGCTTTGAAAGAGACAGTGGGGGCCTGCACCCCTTGCTCTGCTCCCAAAGTCACACTGCTATCCTGACCATCTGAATAGGTCAGAGGAGCCTATTCAAATAAGCCCCAATGGGTGCGGAAAACCCTGTGTGTGATCAGGGACACTGGTGGGTGGGGCTGAGTCACCTGTTAAATGCTGAGGCAAGCCCAGTGGCACAGCTGCCCCATTCGACATATGAATCATTTTTCACACATATTGGGCATGAACTGAGAGAATCTGTGGTGGGACAGGAACTTATGGTGGGGACCCTTAGATAGGAATGGGCTTGATGCTCAGTTTCTCCCATGAAGTTCTTAGCAACAAAGTAATGCCGCTGTGGGTTAAGCCACGGGGCCTAGGACTTGCCGATCAGAAGGTCTGCGGTTCGAATCCCCGCGATGGGGTGAGCTCCCGTTGTTCGGTCCCTGCTCCTGCCAACCTAGCAGTTCGAAAGCACGTCAAAGTGCAAGTAGACAAATAGGTACCACTCCGGCGGGAAGGTGAACAGCGTTTCCGTGAGCTGCTCTGGTTCACCAGAAGCGGTTTTAGTCATGCTGGCCACATGTCCCGGAAGTTGTACGCCGGCTCCCTCGGCCAGTAAAGTGAGATGAGCGCCGTAACTCCAGTCGGCCACGACTGGACCTAATGGTCAGGGGTCCCTTTACCTTTACCCTTAAATATGTTTCATGTGGCTGGAAAAGATCTAGCACAAGGAATCACGGTCTGGTCCATGTTAGATATGACAAGTGTTCCCATGTACATCTCTTGGTTTTATTTTCCGTATGTGAATGAGGGAAAGTAACATTCTTCTAATGGGGATATGCTTCACTGGGGCAAAACTTTCCCTCCTGACCCTTGGTCACCTGGCCGTCCGAAGGGATAAAAGTCAATCCTGCGTACAAAGGATACAAAGATGCTCTGGGATGTCAAGAACCACGGTACTACTTAGGCCCTCTCTCCATTCCTGCTCCTGCTTACCTGTTGACAAGCATTTTTCTAGTTCTCTAGTCCAGGTTTGATTGGGAGACCTGTTGAGTCGATCATCTGTAATCAGGGTGTGCCTACGAAATCTGTTTTTGGTATAGAGCACAGGAGTTTTTGCAAAGGAGCTATGAACTTTTGAGTCTGTTTCAGATGAAGCTGCGAGAAAAGGGACACCCAAGACGGGCTATTGAAATCTTGTCAATCAAATGAAAGCCAAATTTATAGTACTCTTTCCGTTGTGGTACTGTAAAGCTCCAAGTGGCACACTGCAGTTCTCATAAGTGGGGATAATTTTCTTCTTCTTTAAAATCATTTAGGTATTCCAGCAGATGCTGCTTTGAAGAATGACTTTTCAGAACAGGCAGCTAATATACATGCCACAAATAAAGATGGCGATGCCTGGGCTTTAGGTTGCGGGTTGGGAGAATCTTATCCATCTACCTGTTTCAGTGAGTCAGAGAGAGCTGACAGAAATTCACTGCGCCTGGACCTAAATGTGAGTAGTTCTATCAATGACTTTAGTAATTGCTATTGATTCAAACTGCTGTTTATGAAATAGTCCACTAACGACATAGTTAATTAGCTCTTCTTTTTAATGTATAATTTATAAGACTTCTATTCTACCCTGAATACGGGACTCACAGTAATCTCCTATCCAAGAGACTGCTCAGGCCTATGCCTGATTAGCGTCAGCAATGCTACAACCTCAGATGTTTACAGACCATTATTGGGTTCCAGGCAATAAAGCCTTTAATATTCTGATATTGTGAAGCCAGTTTCATACTATCATGCAGCAGTTTTCAGCCAAATGATCAGCAACTGCTGCAGCAGTGCTTGGAGTTGAACTAACGTGAGAAATGCTGACATCTGTTGGCAAAGCTACAGGAATGGATTAGAAATAAATCAGATTGCTGCATGCATGCCCTTAAGAAAACTTTCGTTTTGTGCATGTTTACTTGCTTGATAAAGTAACTTAGAATTTGTATGTTCAGTTTTGGCTATAATTTTACAGAGTGGCTTTTTATGTTAGTATTTTAACACATGAGTTAAATGGTGGAAATGAATAACTGGTGCTAAATTGGATATTCCTTTATTACTAGTGATTCCTAACGTTGTAGGCAGTTACGAGCTAAATTTTTTTAAAAAACCTGAAATGAGTTCATTAATTAGTTTGTTGTGTCTGATGTGAAACAACAGCAGATACCACAAACTATTTTAATGTTTGTTTTAATGACACCCCCCCTTTTCCCCCTCATGCACCTGTATTTGTACAGTCTTCACACTTGGGAGTCCTGTACTTTTAATGTGCACCCAATTAACACTACGAGTTGACATAGGGAATTTTGCCAACATCTTATTTTAATAAGTAATATTTCTGAAACTCTCATATTTCTGACTCCTTCATACCATAATAACAAAATAGGCATTCTAACCCGACTCATAAGTTGACTTTCTCCATCACAATGCACAATAAAAAGATGAGCCTAAAGGGAAAGGAGTGATAGCTGGGCTTTGAATAATTGTACCTTGGTTTTCGAACAACTTAGTTCTTGAACCTTTTGGCTCCCGAACGCCGCAAACCTGGAAGTGAGTGTTCCAGTTTGCGAACTATTTTTGGAAGCCAAATGTCTAACATGGCTTCCGCAGCTTCTAATTGGCTGCAGGAGCTTTCCCAGCCGATCAGAAGCCGCGCTTTGGTTTCTGAATGTTTTGGAAGTCAAACAGTCTTTCGGAATTGATTCTGTTCAACTTCCAAGGTACGACTGTACTATGATAGGGAAAGTGTATTCCAAATAGAAAAATAACAGACTGTCCAATATGTGCAACATTTTTCTACAATGATAGCTACTTCATCATCATCATAATAATAATTTATTATTTATACCCCGCCCATCTGGCTGGGCTTCCCCAGCCACTCTGGGCGGCTTCCAAAAGAATATTAAAATACTGTGATACATCAAACATTAAAAGCTTCTCTAAACAGGGCTGCCTTCAGATGTCTTCTAAAAGTCTGGTAGTTGTTGTTCTCTTTGACATCTGGTGGGAGGGCGTTCCACAGGGAGGGCGCCACTACCGAGAAGGCCCTCTGCCTGGTTCCCTGTAACTTGGCTTCTCGCAGTGAGGGAACCGCCAGAAGGCCCTCGGTGCTGGACCTCAGTGTCCGGGTAGAACGATGGGGTTGGAGACGCTCCTTCAGGTATACTGGACCGAGACCGAGACTTCAGATCCACAAGGCAGCTATTTCACAGGCCGTTAGAAACACTGCATACATCAGTTTCTTTTAAAGACACAATATCTGTGGAAAGATGCTGTGGATAATCCTCCAAACCCTGTAAGATTTTATCACCCTATTCTGAAAGTTAGCAGTTGTTGCTTTTTGATAAATCACTTGTACATCTACTTACATTATAGCACCACAGACTTAAGTGATAGGCCCTGCCTTTTCAACAGTTAGCAATGTTCCCCTACGTGGGGCTGCCCTTGAGACTGACCCAGAAACTCCAGCAGGTGCAGAATGCCGCGGCGAGACTCCTTATGGGGTCCTCGCTGCGAGATCACATTCACCCGGTGCTATACCAGCTGCACTGGCTCCCGGTGGGGTACAGGATCAGGTTTAAGGTGCTGGTTTTAACCTTCAAAGCCCTATACGGCCTAGGACCCTCGTACCTACGAGACCGCCTCTCCTGGTATGTCCCACAGAGGAACTTACGGTCTTCAAATAAAAACATCTTGAAGGTCCCAGGCCACAGAGAGGTTAGGCTGGCCTCAACTAGAGCCAGGGCTTTTTTGGCTGCGGCTCCAATCTGGTGGAACGCTCTGTCACAAGAGACTAGGGCCCTGCGGGACTTGACATCTTTCCGCAGGGCCTGCAAGACAGAGCTGTTCTGCCAGGCCTTTGGTCAGGGTTCAGTCTGACTCCCTCTCCCCTTTCATAAGAACTTGCATGAAAGTGGCCTCCCAATTTTTCTCACAGGCCCATATAAGTTCAGCACAAACAGTTGGGCCTGGTGAGCATTTAAGGTCCCCAACCCTAATCTGCGGGTTGCCATCCGATTGGATTTTATTCTGATCCTGATCTGATTTGAGGATGTATTTTAATTGTCTGATTTTATGTTAATGTATTATACATTTGATGTTAGCTGCTCTGAGCCCGGCTTTGGCTGGGGAGGGCGTGATATAAATAAAATTTATTATTATTATTATTATTATTATTATTATTATTATTATTATTATTATTATTATGTTGTTGTTGTTGTTGTTGTTGTTGTTGTTGTTGTTGTTGTTGTTGTTGTAATTGAATCTGTTTGTCAATCTATTTGTTATTAACTCTGTAAACAATAAACTGTGCCTAAAATATTTTGCCTACTTTTGCATTTTTAAATGTGTGCGCCTGCAGAGCCTGGAAAAGAAAGAGATATTTACACGAAGTGTCACATCCACAAAACAGAGATCCAAAAATGAAGCAAAATTTATAAATAATTAGTGAGAGATGTAAAAAAAAAAAAAGTAAAGTTCTGATTGATGGTACTTCTAGAGTTGCTTGTTGACAGTGTATCTTCAGGTCGCTGCTTTAATACAGTCCTGTTGCTTATATTTCAAATTGCTTGCTTCTTTGGTGTTTGGGATTATTATAGCAAGCTTAAACCTCTTAATGGTTATAAGGCTGTACAGCCAAAGCTGTGATTCTGCCCATATGAAAATAATAGTTGTTGTTGTTGTTACAGTGGTACCTCGGGATGCAAACAGGATCCGTTCTGGAGCCCTGTTCGCATCCTAAACAGAACGTAAGACGCGACTGGGCAGGTCGCGTTTCGCTGCTTCCACGCATGCACGTGACGTCATTTTGACTGTGCATGCGCGAGTGGCGAAACCGGGAAGTAATGCACTCCGTTACTTCCGGGTCGCCGCGGAGCACAACCCAAAAACACTTATCCTGAAGCGTATTTATCCTGAGGTATGACTGTATTTCAATTTATGTTTTCCTTCTAAACTGCTGTGTCACACCAATTTGCACATTAAACAATTTAAAACACTTAAAAAAACACAAACAAAACCAGATACACTTAAAACAATTTATTTATACCCTGCCCATCTGGCTGGGTTTCCCCAGCCACTCTGGGCAGCTTGCAGCATACTTAAGCCCATAAAAAGCTCATAGGTTATTGTCAGGCCATTTGGGGTTTGTTTTTAAACATTTATTTTATTTCAAATTCTGTTCTTCATACTGGGGAGAGTATGTAGGAAACACTCCACTGTTTGGGGGTTGTCCTATTTTGCTTCCAAACAGAAAAATCAAACCACATGCGTTCACTATTATTAACTGAACATTAAACTACTTGGTCCTTCTGAATACAGGATGCATTTAGCTATAATTGAAGCATAGTTATATCCTAGCCTTTGATGTTTAGTTTCAAAGATTATGACACAGAAATGGGAGGGTTTGACCAAAGTGAGTCACAGTTCCTTCAGGAAATGTGGTGGCAACTATATATTTGCAATGTCATTGTTGTCTACGTTGGAAAATCCACCATTCCTTACCCAAGACAGTTGCAAAGCATCCATTGAGTTGGTATTCCATACGCATTCCATATTTCCATTTTCAGCTAAAGGAATTTCAGAAAGTAGATTATGAATTTAAATATTGACTGTATGGAGAGCTGTGACCTGTTTAGTGAACAAAAATTAAGACTTACTACCTTCTTCCTGGCTATTCCATTTAAGACAGAGTAGTGCTCTAAATATAAAAGCACATTATACAATTACACTATAATTATCTACCTTTTGATGGTATGCCGCCTGCCAACATGAGCTGACCATGCCTCAGATGAATAAAGTCACCAGAGTCATTGCAATTGCAAAGCAGTCACTACAGTGTAAATAGCGTAAGAAATTGTTATGCACATACAGAGAACATAATGGCAGGAGGGGAAAATAATAATGAGGATTTCCACTCCAGGAGAACATTCACCTTGGAAAGCAGAGGTTCAGCTAATTTTTATTATTTTATTATTTATTAAGTTTATATACCGCCCTTCATCCAAAGATCTCCGGGCGCTTCACAACATAAAGATACAGTATAAAAGCACAAAATAATCAGTTAAACCAAAACAAAACAATAACCCCCTTCTCTCACACCCATTTAAAAGGCCATAGAATATTAGTCCAAGGCCTGGTTGTATTCTTATTTATTAAATAAGCTTCTGGGCCATTTCACACATTCCTTTACGACCAAGTTGAGATGTTTTTCTACTGCAAACGGTTGATTTTCTCATGCCATGAAGCACAGGGCTGTGGAAATCTTTTCAATCTGAGGGTCACATTTTTTTGGCACAGCTTGTCAACCAAACCCAGGCTTGTGGTTAAGCTCTGGCCTTGCTAATCATGAGCTGTAGTAGCCAAGGATTGCTGTAAAAACAGAGATGGGAGTTCCTTGCCAGATGTGTTCACGTTTGTGTGGACCCAGTAAGCTATAGTTTGGCTTGCCATGATATGCAAATGAAGTCATATCTGGCTTTATTAAGCTGAGAGATGATTGCCAGAAGACAGGCAAACTGCCCTAATATTCCTGAAAATATTTATCCACTGATCAAAGTTGACACGGAACTGTGTAATCCAAGCTGCTTTTGTTCTTCTATGGTTTCTTAAAACTCAATGACTATCTGCAACTCAGGGCTTTAAGTATACACTGGTACCTCGGGTTACATACGCTTGAGGTTACAGACTCCGCTAACCCAGAAATAGTACCTCGGGTTAAGAAATTTGCTTCAGGATGAGAACAGAAATGTGTGGCGGCAGCGGGAGGCCCCATTAGCTAAAGTGGTGCTTCAGGTTAAGAACAGTTTCAGGTTAAGAATGGACCTCCGGAACGAATTAAGTACTTAACCCGAGGTACCACTGTAGTCCCCTTAGCCAACTGTTTTTAGAAGGCTGTCATTGGAGGAGTTACAGGGTGGATTTCATTAGGGATCTCCCTGTGTCCCCCTTCAACAACTTGAGAATTGCATCAGTCATCTGGAAAGCTAGCAGTTGAGGCCTGGAGAGTGTAAATTAAATAAAAAGGTCTTTCAGGCCTGTTTAGATTGAAAGCGCCATGCTGAAATGAGCAAGTCTGGAGTTTTCCTGTTATAAATGGGTATGCTTTTAATAACCTGAATGATACCTGAACAGACCAGGGCTACTAAGTATAACTGGCTGACAAAGCTGCAGGTCAAAGAGGAGGAAGCACTTCACTTAGTGTGACCAACTGATGAAATTTATTGCCAAAACCATGTTTGTTTCAGTTATTCGTTTCCAAAGATTTATATACAATTCTTCCATTGTGTGCTCAGTACTCAGGGAAGTTTAATAACAATTGTAAAACGAAGAAATCCCTCCCAGTTACCCAGCCCAAGAAAAAACAATAAAATGGTTAGAAAATGAACAACATACAAACTGAAAGCTTCAGCCTGTCAAATTCAATACCTACATGAGAAAAAACAGTGTTGGCAGTGTTGGAATATTAATATTAATATTCTGTTCCCAGAGTGGCTGGGGAAACCCAGCCAGATGGGCGGGGAATGAATTATTATTATTATTATTATTATTATTATTATTATTATTATTATTATTATTATTATTATTATTAATTAAGACAAGAGGTTGAGAGCTCCATAACTTAGGTGTAACCTTAGAGAAGGGTCTGTTATGAATCCCAACTCATCTTGCTCTATATTTAAGGAGGAAAAACATGGGGCTACTGTCTCCATTCTCGCCTGCTTCTAAGCTCTCTCTGCCCGTGTAAGGAGCAATAAAGTTTTTATTTGCACATCAGAGCGGAGGGGGAAGAGGGAAATCTTCCGTTCCACAAACATGAACTCTGTCCCATTCTCAGGACAACTAGGATCTGAGCTAGGATGCTAGATTAGATAGATTTCTGGTGTGAGCTTTCTTTAGTATCATTATTATTTATTAAATTTGTATAGCACCCTTTATCAGAAGACCACAGGGCGGTTCACAGCGTAAAAATACAAAATAAGAACACAACAAACCACGAACCACCCCCATCTGGTGTGATTAGTACTGTATATTCTGAAAACCTTTGCAGTGCGATCCTATACACTCCTACTCAGAAGTAAATCCCACGAAGTTCCACTTTGCAGGAAAGTGGGCAGAAGGTTGCAGCCTTCCAGTTTTAAACGCTAGAAATCATCTAATAAGGCCAGTGCTTTTTTCTCTCCAAAAAAAAAATAAATGTCTAGGGGTACTTGACTCTGCTACCACTCAGTGGATTTGTAACTGGCTGACTGACCAAACCCAAAGGGTGCTCATCAATGGTTCCTCTTCATCCTGGAGAAGAGTGACTAGTGGGGTGCCACAGGGTTCTGTCTTGGGCCCGGTCTTATTTAACATCTTTATCAACGACTTGGATGATGGACTCAAGGGCATCCTGATCAAATTTGCAGATGACACCAAACTGGGAGGGGTGGCTAACACCCCAGAGGACAGGATCACACTTCAAAACGACCTTGACAGATTAGAGAACTGGGCAAAAACAAACAAAATGAATTTTAACAGGGAGAAATGTAAAGTATTGCACTTGGGCAAAAAAAATGAGAGGCACAAATACAAGATGGGTGACACCTGGCTTGAGAGCAGTACATGTGAAAAGGATCTAGGAGTCTTGGTTGACCACAAACTTGACATGAGCCAACAGTGTGACGCGGCAGCTAAAAAAGCCAATGCAATTCTGGGCTGCATCAATAGGAGTATAGCATCTAGATCAAGGGAAGTAATAGTGCGACTGTATTCTGCTCTGGTCAGACCACACCTGGAGTACTGTGTCCAGTTCTGGGCACCACAATTCAAGAAGGACACTGACAAACTGGAACGTGTCCAGAGGAGGGCAACCAAAATGGTCAAAGGCCTGGAAACGATGCCTTATGAGGAACGGCTAAGGGAGCTGGGCATGTTTAGCCTGGAGAAGAGGAGGTTAAGGGGTGATATGATAGCCATGTTCAAATATATAAAAGGATGTCACATAGAGGAGGGAGAAAGGTTGTTTTCTGCTGCTCCAGAGAAGCGGACACGGAGCAATGGATCCAAACTACAAGAAAGAAGATTCCACCTAAACATTAGGAAGAACTTCCTGACAGTAAGAGCTGTTTGACAGTGGAATTTGCTGCCAAGGAGTGTGGTGGAGTCTCCTACTTTGGAGGTCTTTAAGCAGAGGCTTGACAACCATATGTCAGGAGTGCTCTGATGGTGTTTCCTGCTTGGCAGGGGGTTGGACTCGATGGCCCTTGTGGTCTCTTCCAACTCTATGATTCTATGATTCTATGATTCTATGATTCTACTCTCATTTTCCTACCCCTATTGAAATACTGCCCCTCAATGAGGCCAAACTTAGATGATTAACAAAATTTTTAGGGGTATGTGTACGCCTGAGTACCCACAGGGGGGAAAAATAAAACACTGAATAAGGCTATTTGCCAGAAAAGGAACTGAGGTGGGGGGCGGGGAGAGGCGTTGTAAGCAACTTACCTCTAAGTTAGCTACTCCTTGACTCGCTGGTTCTAAGTCTTTTTATACACAGAGTTTTCTACTTGGAGTTTTCTAATTTCGTCACCGGCTCTTACCTGTTTTTGCTGCCGCGGAGTAACCCAGCTCCCCCTCTGGGACTTCTACCCGTGCGCTTTTCTTTTTCTCCTCTCCTAGACTGAGGAAATAAGATAGGTGCAGAGATCTAAGATGCAAAGAAACCCGGGAATTAAGAAAAAAAATGAATTAAGAGAAATCGCTTTGGAAGAGAAGACAGTGGACGTGCATGTTCCCACCCCTCTCTTCTTTGCAGAGTTAATGGCCGAGTTCTGGGCAGTGGCTGTTTACCTTGCCCTCCTAGGTAGTTTTTAATCCGTGGGTGTGGTTACCTTGTCTGATAACTTACCTGTTTATGGTCCGCGGAAAGAGCTGTGCAGAGTTTAAGACGCAGCAACACGAAACCAGCCTCGTTGGTTGGTGCTCCTTGGCTGGAATCTGCATTCCAGACAGAAACCTGAACCAAAAGCGGAAGAGTGGTGCTTTCTTTCTTTTTATTATGATTATTCAGCTTCAAGGGCACCAACGTTAACTGGGACTTCTCAGCAACTAGGAATCTCCAGAAGTTAAAAGAAGGCTCGTTTGTGTGTGTGTGTGAAGATTTGGAAACATTTCTTTCTGCTTGGGATTTTCCAGCTTTCTGATCTTGCCTTCCTTCGACGACTTTGCTCAAAGCAGCTTTTGACCACCGTGGGGTGCCTTTCAAGAAACTTTTGAGGAGTTTTTCTGCTGACGATTTTCCCCTTGATTCTCGGGCCGGCATGAGGAAGTAGCAAACTGCAAGTACCAGCTGTTCTGTTGAGAGAGAGAGAGAATGAGAGAAAGAGATCTGTCTTGTTAACTGCTATTTCTATTCAGTAAAAAGGCTGAGTGTAGCAGAAAAGAACAGTGAGCCTTAGTGCAACAGGCGGTGGAGTTTGTAGCAGATTTGCGTTGACAAAAAATAGGCCCATTGTGTAAATAATAAGTTGTGACGCTGCTGGGAAGTTTTTATGGTATGCAACACGATGCAAAATCTTCCCGTTTCGCCTCTGTTCAAGTTGTAAAGTTTGGCTGGAATGTGTATTTCAGACCATTGTTAGAAAGAGCAGTGTGTAATCTGGTGAAAAACTGCCTCTCTCTGTGGTGTTTTAATGTAATAGACTGAATGAAAGATGTTCCCTGAGAGTAATCATATAGAAACGAACTGATATCTTCTGGGAATATAATAAGTATTATTGTGATTTGCCCAACATGGAAGCAAATCAGACTTCAGACCATAATGAGCTTTCCAGTCTAGAGGGGGCAACCGAACCTGAACCAGGCCCAACTCTCTACACAAAATTTTCTATGAAAGCCCTTTTTGGATTTACGGCTAAACTGCAACCAGGCACTTCAAAAGAACAAGCTGTTCTTAAAGGATTTCGAAATGTCAATGATATCAGTAGCCATGCTGACAACCAGGAAGGGAGGAGCAGAATCAATGGAGATGATTATCTGGATGGAGATCATCAACTTTCAGAAATACCACAGGCTGAAAGCCCAAACAATGCTTATGAAATTTCAGAATCCAGTACTTGCGACATGTTTGCCCTTGAGGCTGATGCCACTGCCCCAATTGACTCAGGAGTGGGTGCCTGGGTGCCAGCTGACTTTGATGCTGATGCTGCCCTGGGTAACTTTGAGGATGATATTAGCAACCATGTTGATTATGAAGTCTACGGCAGCACACCTGTTGACTTTGTAGACACTACCATTGTCCCAGATGACTATGAGCCTGACAGTTACGGCCCAGATGACTTGGAACTGCAGGAGCAGAATGATCCCTCTCTTTCGCATTCAGATTCTCTACACTCTCTTTTGTCTGAATTTGGCAAACAAAATGACAAGGATGCCATTCTTATTCAGGGTACTTTGGTTCATGCAACAAGTGACACAGAGTCAGACAATGAGCCTACAGATCTTAACAGTGACGAAAATATAGCAAACAGATCTGTTTTAAATAGTACTGTGTCTTTGGAGGATAATGACCAAAATGAAGAGCCAGAAACAGAAGGATATAGAGAAATAGATGGTACTATAAATGGAGGTGAAACAGAGCAGATTCTACCAAGTTCGCAGCTTCATTCAACAGAAATGGATGATACACTACATGAAATTTGTTCAGAAACTGAAACTGCAGCACTGACCAATGAGAACCATACAGGCCTGTCTCTCACAGGAGAAGATACTCAGGGGTTTGTAGATGAGCAAGGACCTCTTGCAAGCAATTCCAGCACGGCATCCATCCAAAAACCATCTTTGAATGAGAAGACCTTTCAGCTTCCTGCTTTTTTCAGTGGGTTACGTGTACGGAAGAAAGGATTCTCTTCAGATCAGGAGGAAACTGTCACTGAAATCAAACAGAAAGACAGCGACTTGGCTATGCTTAAATTAAAACAGCCAGTTAAAAAGTCCAGTATTGCACCTGATCAGTTAACTAAGAGGAAACCAGCAGAGCCCAAAGCGGCCCCTACCTTTCTAGAACAACTCTCTCATCTCTTAGGGCCTAAAAATGAAGAAAAAGATTCTGGTGAGGTGTCCAGTGATTCTGGCATCGGTGAAAATAGCCAAGAAAGCAAATCTTCAGTGAGAAAAGCATCCTCCACCTCTGAAGAGGCAAAACCAAGCCCCGCTGAATCTGCATTGGATGCATTTAAAGCTTTATTTACACGCCCTCCCAAAAAAGAGACAACTGCTGATACTTCAGAGCTAGAAGCGATAAAACGCAAAATGAGACATGAAAAAGAATCACTGAAGGCAGTATTTGAAAGGTCTAAAGGTGATGGAGCAACTGACACAAAACCAGTAGGTTGATTAATACTCTTGTATGCTAGGGCTAACGCAAAATACTAATTGGGTAAATAGATAGGTGTGATCTAAAATATGTATGGCAAATGCTTATTTTGGATAGAAAAGACCCAAGCGTAGCATTACCATTCTGAGACTGGGATGCCTGTTTCGACAGCACCCAGCGTCACAATACTAAGCTGCATTGGTGAATTCTGTGCATTCAGAACGGTATTGTTGAAATGTGGGTTATTATTTATAAATTGCATAGTCCCTTTACCATGCAAAATATGATAACACCTCAAAATATGTCTAACCTCATAACAACACACTGAAATTGTCAGAAAATTTCCCATTTCAGAAATGTACTGAAGTTGAGAGATGATTAGCAGAGCAATCAACACACCCTTTTTGGGTGGCAGGCAGAAATGAGTGTAGAAGTGTCTCTCTGCTAGCCCTGCTGACCTCCATTTGCTTCCTGCCGCCTGCAGAGTCTCGTCACTCTGCTGACACAGAGCCCCCTTCTACCCACTGAATGTACCGTCACCTGGAAACCCATAGAGCTGGATTTTATATGGGTGGGGAGTGCTGAGCTCCTCTGGAATCCATTGGATTCTGAGCCATCCATGCAACATCAGACCCAGTTTGGGCCCAATCACTGCACCAGCTATATAGACTGGTGCAGGGATCTGCCTGACCTTCCCATCTTCTGCCAGTCACTATGCACAGCAGGGCTACAGGTGCAGCAGTGGTCCCAAGCATTCCATAAATCCCTGCCAAGATAAGGAGTGCTGGTTTGGATTTCTCCCTAATTTGCCAGAAGGTATTGAATCTGTGGCTGATCTGACATTTGGGTTGTGGTCCTTGAGTTCCAAGCCAGCAGTCTGCCAGCCACACATGACATCAAAACAGCATTCCAATCCTGCCTTCCTTCCCCCACCCCACCCCCCCAAAAGAAAGCTCAGGGCTGTGTACATTTTATCCTCGCAAAAATCCTGTGAAGTAGGTTAGTTTAAGGTAGTTGCTGGCCCAAGGTCACCTACTGAGTTTATTGGCAGCATGGATATTTGAACCTAAACCTCGCCAGCCTTAACTGGTCACTCTAACCACTGAAACGGGTGTCACAGTGAATTAAGAGCATACACTTTAATACTGGTGGGTCGTTTCAAGTGTGCCGCGGGGAGTGCCCATGGCTTTCCCCCAACAATAAAGGTAATGGAAAAACCCATGCCTTTATTGACCTCTGTTGCACATCAGAGCATTCAGTCATTATGACATATCGTATGTGAACAAACAAACAGAAATTGTAGGTAGTCATAAAAAAATCCAGAATGTAGTATATTGAACTAGCTAAAATGTCACAAAATTGTGAGCAAGCTCTCACATTTTCCCAGTACTTATTTCTGACTGGATATTAAGCAAAAAGAAAGGCGGAAAGGCTGTTGGGTTTGTTTGTTTGTTAACATTTATAAACAAGCAGTTTTCAATGCCATGTGCCATCATATGTTAATATTTCTTAAAATATTTTTGTTTTATTAGACTGATGCAGTACTTTCCGATCAGGATGACAAGACTCCCGGTAGACTGCAGACTGTCTGGCCACCACCCAAAGCAAAGGATGAAGAAGAGAAAGTAGGATTAAAATATACAGAAGCAGGTAATATACCATGGTAAAATGTCTATTTAAAAAACACCACCACCACCTGAACCTGTTATCCAGTTTCTAGCACTGGCTCTTTCACAATAGTTATATTATACTCAAAAGAAAAAGTTGATTGCTTTGTGTTTGGTGCTGTAATTAGTTTTCAAAGGCTGACAGGTAGGAATTTTGTTACAGGTAGCTTTTCAACAGGTGTATGCATAGCCTGGTCCATCCAGACTGTCACAAACCCGTCTATACTAGTATAGAAGCTTCCCAGCCAACATGAGTGTGGTAAAATAAATACTATACTCACAATGTAATAATACCTGTTTTCTTTACACATGTCATGGGTGGCATTCAATACTAGCTCCATTCAGATTAGACCAATTGAAGTTAATTATCATGACTAAGTCAGGTTAATTAATTTAATGGGTCTGGTCTGAATAGGACTTACCGGTAGTTGAATACAACCCATTACCTCAGTGCAGGGGGAAATATCCTTCTTCGATGTTTCTTCAGTATTGATAACAGAAGTCAATAATAAGAGTAGAGTTGTAAGACCCCTGAGGGTCATCTAGTTCAACCCCCTGCAGTGCCGAGATCCCAACTAAAGCACCCATGGATTAATTAGGAAAAGGAATGTTCAGTGTAACTGACTGTGTCGCTGAGATTTTAAAAACCATTTTATGGCAATAGGTAGGCAAGCTACACAGCAAAAAGTACCCCAAGCTAATTTAACAATTCTGCATTCATGAGCAAGCTCCCTTTATAACATTTTGAAGTAGTCCCATCATTGCCTTGCTAGAGAGTTTGTACAAATTATCCCATGTAGACATAGCTATTCATCCCTGAAACTCTTCAACGGAACTGCCATTTTGATCTTTTTTAGATTCTGCTTTGGTTAGGGTTTACAGTAATTGATTCTAATTTTGTTTTTCATGCTGTTACTTTATATACCGTACATACACATATCTCCATTGCCAAAAAACATGTTTACACAACTTGCCTGGCATCTAAATTGGCAAACCAGCTGGGGTATTTCAACAGAAGTAAAAAAAAAAAAAAAAAGTAGGGAAAATAGATTTACAGTGGTGCCTCGCAAGACGAAATTAATTCGTTCCGCAAGTCTCTTCGTCTTGCGAGTTTTTCATCTTGCGATGCACGGTTTCCCATAGGAATGCATTGGAAGTCAATTAATGCGTTCCTAGGGAAACCGCGTTCAGACCAGGTCCGGGACAGTCTGTCCCCGGACCTCTTCTGAAGGCTGGGGGGGGGGATAAGGGCTTTTCTTCCCACCACCAGCATTTTAAAAAACCCTGGGACAGCGGAGGACTTCTCCGCTGTCCGGGCAATCTTAAAATGCCGCCGCCCCTTGCTTCAAAAGAGAAGACCCGCTGTCCCCGGGGCAAGCTTCGTTTTGCGAAGCAAGCCCATAGGGAAATTCGTCTTGCGAGGCAACTCGAAAACGAAAAAACCTTTCGTTTTGCGAGTTTTTCGTCTCGCGAGGCGTTCGTCTTGCGGGGTACCACTGTATTAAATAAACAAACAAATAAATAAATAAATAGCTTGAAATAATCCACTGTGTCCGACCACATATATCCAAAGGCATGTTAAACAGGAACAAAAACATATTTGCTCTCTGCTCATATAAATTGTAATTATGGCAATCTCTGTGCCAAACCTTCATATTAGCAGCTTACTTCTTAATCGTATGCGTTTGTATTATGCTAAATACAAGTTGGTGTCGGAATGATCCAAAAGGCTTTTAAATGTGGGATGTTAGGATCATGTTAAGGCGAATCGCTACTTCAGTTTTGACGCCGTATAGATTCCTCAATAGTGTTTGAGAGACAGAGGGGGAGTTGAAATGTAGAAGGAATAATATTAATTATTCTGTTCTCTGTTTATAGGCTATTTACGTTTCCTCATAAGTGCCCTATGGCATTATCAGGCCTTTGGCAAATTAACAATCTGTGGACTTTTAAACTTGGGGCGGGGTATTGTCTTGTTTGTTATTATGTTATGTATTTTTCCGTTTTTACACTGGCCCTCAGATGAAGAATGGTATAATAATGATGATGATGATGATGATGATGATGCTAGGAATGAAGCAGTACATAGGGACCTACCTGGTGCATGTTTTTCTTCTACAGTTTCTCTCATCACAATATGGTTCCATCTTTTGTGATGACCACCATAGGAGAGGGGTCATGGTAATAGGAGGGCAAGGCCCAGTTTCTACCATTCCTTGACTGATGGTGGCAGAAGTAGTGAGAGACCACTGTGAATGAAATTATCCTTGCTAAATGGTTCGCCAGAAGCGGCTTAGTTGTGCTGACCACATGAACCGGAAGTCTGCGGACAAACGCTGGCTCCCTTGGCGACTGAACCTAATGGTCAGGGGTCCCTTTACCTTTAAATAGTAGCCTGAATGGGTTGCCTTTACAGCTGTGCTGCTGCCTACCTGCTGTGTTTGTTGCTTGTGGGTGGGATGGAAGTACAGACTTAAAAAAACCCACATTTTTAATTATGGCATTTTATTTCTTTTCTTAATATTCTTTCCCTTAACTTTCCTATTTAAAAATAATATATGTACCTATTGTTGTGAGAAAAGTGGAACACTGTAGATCCTGTGTACAATGCTGCCAGCTGTTGGAGTGCAGTGATTTGAGTGGAAATTATCAGCGTACCAAATGTATTGTAATTTGCTCAGAGCTTGGATTCTGAAGTAATGTCATTACTCATTCAGTGACTGAAAGAGATGGGAATTTAGCAGTGACTAAGACGTAACAGGACAGAAGTACCATATTCAGATGAGTAAGGTGGAGCATGTATAAACTTTACTTTCATGCTCTTCATACAAGAGGCTTTTTGATACCTTCTCACTGCTGTATAATTTACCCTTAAAGCTGATCCAGAAGATCCATAAACATAGAATTCTTCTCATTCCCATTAGAATCAGTGATGCTGTCACAATGGTTGTGCTCAAATCTGCAATGATTTCTTGTTTAGTTGTTCATTGGGTTATAGATGCCAAAAGTTGCCAAACAGATCTTTCCTCTTGCTAAGAGAATGTGAGATGTGCTTCCTTTCACTGACTGTATTCAAAATAATGTTTAATGACAGCCTTTTCTCTTCATGTGCAATATATTTCCCTTCGCCATAAATAATGCTTACTGACTATACCTATTTTTGGGTGGGATTCAATCACACACAGTACTGACAAATTCAGGTTGTGCAATTAAAATTGATTTGAACCCCTTGCACAACATGCCTGCTTCTCCCCGAAACTAGACTTTTTTGCAGTAAGGAAAGTGATGGGAAAATGTACTGTAAAGCTTGATGCAACACTGTCTAACTTCCTTGCAAACAAACCACAACGTATGTTCAATAAACATGTCATCTGGAAGTGACTGATAATACTCATTTCTAACACTTTCCTAACCTACACAAGCAGCTATGGCCAGACAATAATGTAGATATAATTATGCGGCTTCTGTGTCTAGAGCAGGGGTCAGCAAACTTTTTCAGCAGGTAGCCGGTCCACTGTCCCTCAGACCTTGTGGGGGGCCGGACTATATTTTGAAAAAAAAAATGAACGAATTCCTATGTCCCACAAATAACCCAGAGATGCATTTTAAATAAAAGGGCACATTCTACTCATGTCAAAATACGCTGATTCCCGGACCGTCCGCGGGTCAGATATAGAAGGCAATTGGTCCGCCTCCGGCCCCTGGGCCTTAGTTTGCCTTCCCATGGTCTAGAGGCTAGCTTAAGGGAGGCCCAGCCTGTGTGTCAGGCTTTGGCCTAGCATTAGGGGTCCGTTTCAGGCATGGATGTGTGAAGATCAGAAGGACGGTAGATGATGTCACAGATGGGATGGAGGTTAGGCACTGGATCAGAGGGCTCAGATGAAAGTGTGACATCCAAGTCAGGCAGAAGGTTCCATGACAGCATAGAGGGTTGAAGGGGTCAGAAGTATGGCAAGCAGAAGTCTCAATCTGAGGCAGCAAGGTAGTAGGCAGAGTCCTCCCATTCGAGGTAGGTTACAGTCAGTTAACATTTCTTTGAGAGTTTGTCCCCAGGAATTCATCCTGAGTTTCTTCTCAAAGGCACTTTTTAGAGTAAGAGTTTTCTATCAGGGGCCATTGACCCACAGAAACAAATAAAGAATAATAATAATAATTTCAGGGTTTTTTTTGGTTTTTTAGACAGTGTTCAGTAGGTTTTGTGTGCTTTTTCTCCACTGTGATGACTGAATCTGCTTTTCCTTAGTGAGCCATTGAGCTCTTGTCTGGCACATACAGAGCTCCTTTGTTCTCTTTCCCTCACCACATCTCGGGTTGTAAACAGGATTGTGCTGTTTTCCTAAGCTGCTCTAGCCCCCAGTTCCTAATGTATTTGATATTGTTTATAAATCCTTTGAATAGAAGGGTCGTGCTTCCCAGAGGTGGGCATTTTGGTGTTGTTGGCATAGAACTCGTGTTGTTTCCATTATCTTGATTTTGGTTGCCATGGCCTGGTGGCATTGACAAGCTTGGGAGGGGACAGCAAGCAGGGAGTGGTCCCTCAAAATATGCGATGGGTGCTCACTTCAGCAGCAGGAAAGAGCAGAATGGGAAGTCGTGATAATGCAGGAAGAAATCCATTATGCAAGCCAGATGCCATAATTACATATCATCCTAAACATCGATCAGAGGTGTTGGCTAAACTAAGTTCGTGTTCTCTCATCAGAAAGTTTACTAAATGATCAAATTGAGCCCCAAAAATGTGTAGTAGGAGGCATCATAGACTTGCAAACTGACAGTGAAATCTAAGGGTGTTAAAATTTGTGTACCATTGTTTCACTTATGTTATCTGGTAGTGTGAAAATATTGAATGTTTTATTTCACTGTTATGTTTATGATACTACAGTATGATCAAGTAGTTTTGAGTCAACAATAAATGATGATGATATTGTCATGTTCCAAGTCTGCTGAAAGGCTTTCATATCTATTTTTGGGGGGAGGGTCTTTTGGGGCGGGTTTTGCTACAAAAGCAGTGGTTCTAATTTGCAAAAACGTTTTCATTTAAAAAGCTTATATTAAAAATGAGAAAAGTAGCAATTTCCATTGACTGGATGATAATGTTGGAAATAATCTTACTGAGATACAATTCATGACACATTTGTTCTTTTATGTAGCATTTCCCTCATTAATTGTGTATATTGACAAGTCCCTGCTTCTTCATTGCCTTTTTAAGTTACTTCATCCTGCAGCAAAGTCATTCTGTTTCTATGGCACCTCAATTTCCATGGCAACAGTCTCTGACGCTATAAACACTATTTTTATGCCAGTGTGAGAAAGAAAAGCAAGGTTTTGAATGAGAAACCTCTTATTAGACCAAAAGGGCCTTAAATAAAATATTGAGAATAGAACTGTATATAACAGAAAAAATATATTTCAGCTGTGTTTTGAATTGGCCCCTCATAACTCACAATGTGATTTATGGAGGAGGAAAAACCCTCTTCAAGTGTAAAGCTGGGGGACCCCTACCCCCCTTCCTATATAAACCATATATCATAAAGACACCACAGTCTCTGCTGTGCCTTATTTCCCAAAAGTAAACACAGACCCTGGGTAAGCACCTGAAACTGTGAAGATTGGGAGACGACGTGTAATAATATAAAAACGTCCCACCCACTTCTAAAAGGCCACAGATATTTAAAGGTGAAAGGCCTGGTTACAGAGGAAAGCTTTTGTGTAGCGCCTAAAGATATGTATAATGATGGTGCCAGATGAACCTCCCTGGACAGAACTGTCCACCAACAGGCAGCCACTGCATAAAAAGGCCTGTCCTCATGTTGCCATCCCTGGATCTCATGGAGGGGCCACATGAAGAAGGGCCTCAGATGATGACTGAAGGGTCTGGGTCAGTTCATATGGGGTCTGCAATTCTGAGCTGTTTAAGGCTTTATATATCAAAACTAGTACTTTGAATTGGGCCCAGAAACTACAGTGGTACCTCGGGTTACAAACACTTCGGGTTACAGACTCCGCTAACCTGGAAGTAGTACCTCGGGTTAAGAACTTTACCTCAGGATGAGAACAGAAATCGCGTGGTGGCGGCACGGCGATGGCGGGAGGCCCCATTAGCTAAAGTGGTACCTCGGGTTAAGAACAGATTCAGGTTAAGAACGGACCTCCGTAACGAATTAAGTTCGTAACCAGAGGTAGCACTGTAATTGGCAACTAGTGCAGTCAGGCCAGAATCGGTGTTATATGTCCAAAAGTAATATGAGGCTTCATCCTTGGGAATCGAGCAAACCCACCCCCAAACAGCAGCATAGAACACTTTCTAGGTCAAGCTAGGAAATATAGGTATCAATAACCAGATTGTAATATAGACAAGGAATCCAGTACACTTTACAGGCAAACTTACGACACACTGGCAGCACTTTCTAAAGTGAGGAATGAAGAGGATGAGTAGCCCCTGTGCAGTTCTCCAGTTCCAGTTGCCCCCTTTCTGAAGCACTGTTTCAAATTTTAAAAGAGCCATCGGAATACTGTTTTATTACTTTGTGTGCGATGTAGCTTTGTTAAAGTAAGGCACTAATTCAAGAGAAGTAGTCAAAGGGATTAGTCAAAGGGAAAGTTTCTTGATAAAGTTCCTCAGATTTGCTATTTTTATTAGTAATCTAGGGGAGGTGGTAGGAATTTGCTTATGGTATTTCAGATGGCACCAAACTAGGAGGCATTGCAAATATTATTAGGAAACCATGCAGAATTAATTGGATGGCCTCATGAACTGAAATGATGATGATGATGATGATGGTAACACATCAGAATTGTGATTGCTTGTTTGATTCTGGTTAGAGCAAGTGTAAGCCATAGTTCATTGGTGTGCATGTAATGGGAAACTGTGGTTTGTACTGAACAAAACCAATCTGTGTTTGGAAGGTGTAAAAAATGTATGTGAGCCTATGACACATTCCTTATTCTCTTAAACATACTTGTGCCTAAACTGAATGTGTCTTATAGGATTATTAGGATTAGATTTTATGGAACAAAGTAGGTGTTCCATTATTACCGCTGCTCTGTTTGAAATAGGTGACAGGAGTGTGAAACATGTAAATGACATGCCTATTTAACCTTGTTAAATGTTTGCCAGCTGGGTGGTAATTATTTACTGTACTGTAATCTTGAACGTTTGGCACTGAAACAGGATAATTAGAGTAGCATGTGATCTGGCAGCTGAATATATTTTTCCCCTGTAAACAAGGAGACAGCAAGATATTGACTCAGACAGAAACCAAGGTGCTATGCCCAGCTGTGGTGTTTTCATTACATTCTTACCGAGAGCACATGAGCCACCGGTGAAGTTATTAATGCCCTCTGTAAAATGAACGCATTGTAGATGTAGCTTTACTTGTTGCAGCCGTGGGGAAGGTCAGCTAGAATGTTTACTCTGCTTTTTCCACATTTATGCAAAAGTAACTTTGCATCTTTTCAATGCAAAGCTTCTCTTGATGTAGAAATAATTAACTAATTAACCTGTTCTTTTCCAGTTTTTCCTGGAGGATATTAGGTATAAAACATCAAGGTGCCAATAAGTACACACACACACACACACACACACACCCCAACACCATCAGTTGACCCAGACATTACACAGCATAAATTGCAATGCACACAGCTACCAACAACCATTTTTAAACTTTTCTTTGTACGTGTTATGTGATCTGCTATGGATCTCATTGGTTTGTTGAGGCATTTGCTTGCGAGTATTTGTATTTTAAAAACTCTTACGTGCTGGTTACCTCTTCCCTCCCCATTACTGTTCCTTATTATGCAAGATGAAGGTTATTATTATGAGGTTGCTGCCAGCTTCTGTGGCCAGGCTACTAGTGCCGCACCAAGGACATTTTTGGTCATGACACTTCAGTGATAGAATTCCCTCTTTAATGGCAATCCATATCCCTGACTCCTTTCAAAAAGCTGTTAGAATGTTCTTATTTTATAGCATCTTTGTGTCCTAAGCTACTGGGATCGTGACTGTGCTGTCTTTGTCTGATGTTGTGTTTTCTTGGACTTTACTGTTTATAATGCTCATTCTTTTCATAGAATCATAGAATCCTAGAGTTGGAAGAGACCACAAGGGCCATCGAGTCCAACCCCCTGCCAAGCAGGAAACACCATCAGAGCACTCCTGACATATGGTTGTCAAGCCTCTGCTTAAAGACCTCCAAAGTAGGAGACTCCACCACACTCCTTGGCAGCAAATTCCACTGTCGAACAGCTCTTACTGTCAGGAAGTTCTTCCTAATGTTTAGGTGGAATCTTCTTTCTTGTAGTTTGGATCCATTGCTCCGTGTCCGCTTCTCTGGAGCAGCAGAAAACAACCTTTCTCCCTCCTCCATGTGACATCCTTTTATATATTTGAACATGGCTATCATATCACCCCTTAACCTCCTCTTCTCCAGGCTAAACATGCCCAGCTCCCTTAGCCGTTCCTCATAAGGCATTGTTTCCAGGCCTTTGACCATTTTGGTTGCCCTCCTCTGGACACGTTCCAGTTTGTCAGTGTCCTTCTTGAACTGTGGTGCCCAGAACTGGACACAGTACTCCAGGTGAGGTCTGACCAGAGCAGAATACAGTGGCACTATTACTTCCCTTGATCTAGATGCTATACTCCTATTGATGAGGCCCAGAATTGCATTGGCTTTTTTAGCTGCTGCGTCACACTGTTGGCTCATGTCAAGTTTGTGGTCAACCAAGACTCCTAGATCCTTTTCACATGTACTGCTCTCAAGCCAGGTGTCACCCATCTTGTATTTGTGCCTCTCATTTTTTTTGCCCAAGTGCAATACTTTACATTTCTCCCTGTTAAAATTCATCTTGTTTGTTTTTGCCCAGTTCTCTAATCTGTCAAGGTCGTTTTGAAGTGTGATCCTGTCCTCTGGGGTGTTAGCCACCCCTCCCAGTTTGGTGTCATCTGCAAATTTGATCAGGATGCCCTTGAGTCCATCATCCAAGTCGTTGATAAATTTATTTATAAATAAATTTTTATAAATTTATTTAGCCATTTCAGCTACCTTGGGTTTCTTTTTATGCAAGGATTGCTTCTTCTTCTTCATTAATTCATTCATTCATTTAGAAGTACCAGTGTGGAGTTCTTAATTGCTCTTTTGTCATACGGTCAGGGCTTTCAAGGTGCGGACAAGTGTTTTTGAATTTGGTAGAGAGATGTGTAAAGTACACGTGCCGCTGAGTCAGGCCCTTGTCTCTGCTAACCCAGGTCTGCCTGCTGTGATGGCTTTCAAATATCTGCCCAAAGTTGTTTCATAGCCTTGCTGCCTGGGATTCTTTGTCTGGAAATAACCGGGATTGAACTAACCTGGGACCTTTTGGAACGCAAAGCACAGGAGCAGCACGTTCTGCTTCAGTGCTTGAGGCAAAACGGGATTACTGTTCCACACTGCAAAGCCTCCCTTTCCTGCATTGCGCAGTGTCACTCGCGAAGTGCTGGCAGTGGCACCTGCTTGCGGCAAGATCTCATGAGGGGCTCGGCCCTGACAAAGCATGTGCTCTGCAACCTAGCTGTGGCCACAGCTGCAATGGTAGATTAGATGTGTCCTACAGAAAATGCTGCAGAAATTCTACTAGTACAGTGGTACCTCAGGTTAAGTACTTAATTCGTTCCGGAGGTCCGTACTTAACCTGAAACTGTTCTTAACCTGAAGCACCACTTTAGCTAATGGGGCCTCCTGCTGCTGCCGCGCTGCCGGAGCACGATTTGTGTTCTCATCCTGAAGCAAAGTTCTTAACCTGAAGCACTATTTCTGGGTTAGAGGAGTCTGTAACCTGAAGCATATGTAACCTGAGGTACCACTGTACTGTATCCATGTCAAAGCAATGCTTCCTAATGGGAATGAAAGCTTTTCCAGAGTGGGCCCCTCTTGCTGTTTCTTAATTGTTTCCTGGGCGCCCTCTGGAAATCAAAAGACAGTTCCAGTTGTGGGAGAGAAAATGGTTTCACCTTTTCTTCCTTGTCTTGAAGACCTTGAGCAGTGTCGGATTTACGTATAAGCTAAACAAGCTATAGCTTAGGGCTCCACTCTCTTGGGGGGCCCCAAAAAATAAAAGAAAGAAACGATGTATATTTCCAAAATATAAGAAAAAACAAATAAAATAAAACCTACATACAGCAACAACAGTGTTTTGTGTTGTGTAGGTTCCTATGATGTAAGTAATGGGCCCCGCCTGCTAGCCTGCTCCCTAAAATATCACTGGTTTGCTCATTTCTATATATAGGGTGCATACATTCTGCAAGTGCACATGGCTTTAGATACCTAATACGTCCATAAATTAACATATAGCGTATATTCAACACAAAAAACAGCGACAATTTGTTGTTGACAAAGGACAGCTGGACATATAAAGGGCCCCATTACGTTCAGTAGCTTAGGGCCTCATCAGACCTAAATCTGGCCCTGACCTTGAGCCATACAAAGGAAAGGTATATTGCAATCTAGAAGGCTGTAATAGATCCCACTTTAAATTCCAAAGAATCTGCCATGTGGTTGGAGGGCGGGAGCAGGGGTGGTACAGCATTTCTATAAACTTTTGCTGCATTGCAGATGTTTGATCCAGGAATACAAAGTTTTGTGAGACAGTTAATTAAATTGTTCCACCCAAACTTTGGAGTGGCTAGTACAGTAGAAGCTGGAATAGTTTTGGCAGTTCTTTCCAGGCATGTGCAAAGAGGCTGAGTCACTCTGTGCTTGCCCAGTCACTCTCCAATATAGCATTTCCTCCCTCTTTTGTAAAGCATTTTTCTTGGAGCTGGAATTGAAATTATCCTAGCCATTTATTTTGCTAATAATACTGATTAGTTCCAAACATTCCCACAAAGTGTACTTTGTAAAATATTATTATTATTATTATTACTTTGTAAAACTTATTTGAAACTTGTTTTTAACATATCACATTATATTCATTGTTGTGTATCTGTATTTCCCTTAGTTCTTATTTAAACACATGGAAAGCAGTCATGAGTGTAATTATTCCATGCATCTTGATTTTTACTTAGATCTGGTTTGCATAAAGTCATTTGTACAAGTTAGAAAAACCAAATGCCATTGTTTCAGAAAGGTTGGGCAGCCTAGCACCTTCAGTTCAGTTTTGAGGATGTCTAATTTGCAAAATAGAACTTGTCTGGTGCATTTTAATGGCATTGAGCTTCAGTAGACTAAATATGTGCTACTGACATCTAGTGGGTAAATTAGGAAATAACATGAGGGAAATTTAAAAAACTGCAAGGTGCGGGTGGGGGAATCAGGGGGACCAAAGGAAACATTATACAGGACCTGTGTGTTACCATTTCTTACTGGACTTTTCAGTTGTAGCAACTCTGCAATGAGTCTGGACAGTGAATGGTGAGGGGAAGGGGCTCCTTAATCCTTTTCCTTTTTTCTAGCCATTTTTCTACTAAAAAAATCACATTCCCTACTGAAAAATTTACAAACCGTTTGTCTCTTCATGCTACCTTCCATGTAGCTTTTAAAGCCTTTTATTTGAAGGGGTCTTCACAATATCTGGAGGTGCGTTAGTAGAGGAGTCCCCAACTTTGTTGAGCCCAGAAGGCATTTAGAAAGCTTAAAAACTGTGCTATGAGCATCACGGGTTTCAGAGAAGAAAAACTGGTGATGCTCAGAACCTGACCCTCTCCAAAAAATAAAAAAATAAAAACAGGCAGCAAATAAAAACCAATAAAATGCATACCGGGGGGGGGGGGGGAGAGAACCCTGCGCCAAACACACAACCCCTCTCCTAACCAAATCACCTCCACCACCTCAAAATAGGGAGGGTCAGGGGGGATTGGTGGGTGATTGGCAACACATTGAGCACCCCAGCATTAGGTCTTCATTTCCCTCCAGAACCTTCTGTTATATTAAATGCAACAAAGAGTTTGCATGTTGAGAAAGTGAATCACTTCTCTCTTTCCAGACCACTCAGCCGTTTTGTAATTTCATTCTTCCCCACCAGATGTAGACGTATTTTAAGGCACTTCCAAAAGCTGACACATCTGCTTCCTGGGTTTTTTAGCTACCAGATTTCCAGAAATGTTTCATCAGCCCAAGTCAACATCCATCCATACGTGATAATATCAATACCACTTGTTGAGGAACACAAGCGAATAGCAAAGAGAACCTGTACAAATGACGCTGACACAAAACCTCACACACACATTAAGTAAAATAGAAACATCGCCACCCAACTCACCCCCATCCACCATGGCCCCCTCCACCTCTCCCCCCTTTTCCCCCCAATGTAACACTAATGTCTCAACAAATAAAACTGACCTGTAGAAAATGTAACTTGAAAAAATAGACATTGCACCTACTTTTGTAAACCAAGAAACCAATAAGAAGAAGAAGAATAAGAATAAAAATAAGAATACCACTTGTTGAGTCTCCCTAGCAAGTGGATTCCAGAGGGCATGGTGGGAAGTGAAAATGTCTTTTCATTTAATTGTTGGAAGAGTTGATTATTTGGTCTGCTCCATGGGCTGTCCCCAGTTTCAACACAAAGCCCCCTAAAACAAAGCAAAAAACATACAAAACACCTATACCCACCAAAACTAATGAAACACAGACCAAAAAGCAGGAACCCCCTCCCAAAACATTTCTAGTGTTTGTCTTCTGTTCCACTGGAGTTTTCTAGATTTTCAGCCCTCCGTCAAGCTATGCCACACCCTGTGTCCCTTCTCCTTCGGTACATTTCATTTACCAGTTGATTTGCGGTAGTAAACAAAGATAGCATATTAGTTGGCTAGCTCTGCATAGCCCCTGCTATGGCTTGAACAGGCTGCAATTTCAACTTACAATAGGGCACTCCCAGAACCTAAATTGAAGGCCGTGACTCAGGACTTGAACGTGCAAAATTATCTGGGGAAAGTGCTGAATGTGTGTGAAGTGTCTTCCAGCTGAAAAACTCTGGTTAGTACCCCAATTTATGTGATGAAGAGGAATCACGTCCAGGCCAGAGAGTGATTTCAAGCCTGACTTGAGCCATTGACACCTCTCATTTTACAGTGTCATTGATTTGAAGATAAAAGTGAAGAAAGAGATGAGGGCGGGAAGCATGAGGGCACACAAAAGAAGATGTGATGGTCGGAGGGAGACACAGAATTGAAAGGATGCTGAAAGCATTAGGGGTATGTGAAAGTGTGAGCTGGAGAAGAAAGGATGAAGGCAGCCACTCATTTCTCTAATTATTGCCTGGCCAGCTTTATGTGTTTGCACATATGTGTGTGTGTACACACACACACACTTTGCCATGATGCTATCCCACATGGTATATGTGAAAGTACGACAGCTACATAAGCAAGACTGGTACTGTGCATCTTTCACATAGTCCCAGAATATTCTGCCTTTTTACACACACGAGCATCTTCTACCATTATCAGTAATATTAGAAGCATCATCACTAAGTTGTGCCCAGATGCAGAAGAAAACAAGCTTGCTCCATCTTCCATGTGACAGCCTTTTAATATCTGAACATGGCTATCATATCTCCTCTCAGACGCTTCTTTTCCAGGCCAACCATGCCCAGCTCCCTCAACTGTTCATCTTGACGCTTGGTTTCCAGACCCTTGATCACCTTGATTGCCTTTCTCTGCACACATTATAGCTTGTCAATGTCCTTCTTAAATTGTGATGTCAAAAGAAGAAGAAGAAGAAGAGTTTGGATTTGATATCCCGCCTTTCACTCCCCTTCAGGAGTCTCAAAGCGGCTAACATTCTCCTTTCCCTTCCTCCCCCACAACAAACACTCTGTGAGGTGAGTGGGGCTGAGAGACTTCACAGAAGTGTGACTGGCCCAAGGTCACCCAGCAGCTGCAGGTGGAGGAGCGGAGACGCGAACCCGGTTCCCCAGATTAGGAGTCTACCGCTCTTAACCACTACACCACACTGGACAGAGTACTCCAGTAGTGGTCTGACTAAGGCAGAATAGAGCAGGACTATTATTTCTCTTGACCGGGACACTATACTTCTATTGATACAGCCTAGAATAGCATATGCTTTTTTGCTGCTGCATCACACTGTTGGCTCATGTTAAGCTTGTGGTCCACCAAGACCCCTAGATCCTTTTCACACGTACTACTGCCAATCCAGATGTCCCCTGACTTATATTTGTGCAGCTGGTTCTTCCTGCCTAAGTGCAGAACCTTACATTTGTCCCTATTGAAATTCATTTTGTTTATTTGGGCCCAGTTCTCCAATCTGTTAAGATCATTTTGAATCTCAATTCTATCTTTCGCAGCATTGACTACCCCTCCTAGTTGGGTGTCATCTGCAAATTTGATGAGCATCCCCTCAATTCATTCAAGTCATTTATAAAGATATTGAACAACAACAGGCTCAGGACAGAAACCTGTGGCACCCCACTTGTCACTTTTTTAAAGGATGGTAAGGAATCATTAGGGAGCACTATAATTTCAAGGTCTCCTTTCAGAATTATTGTAGCCAATCCAGAGCTGTATATGGGTTTGTTAGGTTTATAAAATAGCATCCTTCTTTCTTTTTAACGACGTTGATCTAATATATTTGTGTGATGACCAGTTACCAAGTCCAGAGAAAACTCTGTTCAGTCCAGGGGTGTAGAGTGGGGGGTGCATAGCCCCAGGCGCATGATTTTGAGAGGGTGCCTGCTGCCGGGGGTCTCTAGGCCTGGCCTAGCCATTGTGCCCCTGGCCCCCTCGCTGAAGGGCTGCCTGGCCAGTGATGTGGGGATGCACCTGCCAAAGGCCACGTCGGCCAACCAGGCTCCCCCCTGCACACACTCCATGCTCCTTGCCCGCCTGGCAGCAGCAGCAACTATTTGACTGTGCCAATAAAAGGATGCAACGCCACTGGTACAGTCTGCTATTAATTTGATTGTCCTGCATAACATGTTTGTCAGCTGCAAATATTTGAAAACCGCTAACAGTTTCCTAGTTTGCTGAAGATACTACATAAGAAGGAAGTATTGTGGTTATTTAATGTACAAAGATACAGTACATCCATTGTGTCTTTTAATCAAATATGTGCTATGCGTCATAATTTGGATGAAGAAGATACTTTTGCTATGTGACACAGTTTGACTGAGAGATCTGATGCAGACTTCCTTGTCTTATGCCTTGTTGTAAACCACTTTTAAAAGGATACAGAGAGTCTGAAAAGAAAGTCGGTACCACTTTTAACCTACCCAGTTGAACAAAAGCATGTATTCTGCCCTGCAGTCTCAGGCAGGCAGCAGAAGTCATTGGCTTATTGGGTTGCTGATGGGTCCCTATTCATGGTAGTTGGGCTGTATTTGGTGTGATTATTATTGTATGATCTGTCATACAGGCAGATGCCATTTTTGCCAGGTGTCCTTTGGTGTTCCTCCTCATGCATTGGTACCTTTCGTGACAGGTTCCTTGCCTTGGTGTCCACCAGAGTGCTTCAGTTTATGCTAGGTGGCTGTGAGCCACCTGCCATATTAGTTCCTAAAAGTGGCTTTGATGCAGTGTTGCTTCAAGCAGTTCTGGATAATTAAACCATATCGAATGATCTCAACCATTTATATACTGCATAACACCATAACCTGTACAGTAAGGTGACAAAAGATATAGAAAAGATAAAACCATTTAAAATTAACCGTAAAACTTACTTAAAATGAAATAATATAAAGGATTTTGCCAGGTGCTGGAAGTTCAACAGGGAGGAGGGAGCTTTTCTGATCTCAGCTAAGAGGAAGTTTCATAGAATTGAGCGCACATTGCTATGCATATGAGCTGTGTGTATGAGTCATGGGGGGATGGCAATGATGACGTCCCCAAAGACCTCAGTGATTGGGCCGGAATATAACGAATCAGGCAGTCCTTAAGGTATACTTGACCCAAGTTGACAAGGGTCATGTAAATCAGTGCAAGAGGCTTAAAGTTGGCCCAGCAGCATACGGGCAACTATCGCAAATGGTGGCCATCTCCTACAACGTGAGGGCCCCAGGGCCAGCATTGAATGTAGGCCTTTTTGAGGGCTCTCTGGCAGCTGCCAAGAATGTCAGTTGGCCCTGCTTATCATAGCGTCTTCTATCCTGTGCTAATAGAAGCTTGTGGTTCATAGGAGTGTGACTTCCATAGCCCTTTGGTTGCTTTGGAGATGAGAGAAAAACCGTTCTTCTTCTTTTCAGTCTTCCTTTTAAAACAAAGTTAGGAGCTTAGTTAATGAATGGTCAGTTAATTTCACCTTTCATAAGCAAGTGCTTTCATAACTGAAATATACTCAGAGTCGAGTGTGGATTTCATGCTCTTTATTCAGCTCATAGTAGTGAGGAATGAAAGTTTCCCCAAAATATCTGCTTTATATACATTATTTACACAATGGGCCGCACGTGATTGGCTAATTTCTGGATTCTCCTGTAGGCCAATCAGGTTGCAGATTCACTTCCACCTGGAGCTGGAATGGATGGCTCCTGCAGACCAATCATACTGCTGCATTGTTCTAGGACCAATCAGACTGCTGCATTTTGGATCCTATTGTTCTAGGGCCAATCAGACTGCTGCATTTGGATCCTATTCAACTCAGTACATAACTATAACTGAAATAAAATGGATGTTTTCTATGAGAATTGCTAGTAAATCCAGTTACCGTAAGTGAAAATAAAGATGTTTTGGTTGAGTGAGGCTGCACTACATTTTTACCTGTGCTTTTACCTCTTTAGCTGACTTGGTATCTTTCACGGCAAAGCCAGGTGGGTAAAATGTGACACCCAATGTCCTTGTCTGTCATCTCTGTGCTTTATGTGTCCCATAAGGTCTATTTCCATGAATTGTATGAGGGAACATTCAAGACCTATTAGAAATATTCTTGGGAAGTTTAAGAAGCAGTATAGAAGCACTGTATAGTTTCATATATATGTAATATAAGAAGAATTCATAGCAGGAGGAGTAAATAAACGCCAGTGCCTCTTGGCCACAACCAGCACTTCATCAGAATAACTTTGTGTGCTGTACTTTGATCAATAGTGACATTTATAGCCCACTGACTTTCATCTATTAATACTATTTTTCTGCAGGTTATGCTTAGATTTCACATTGTGGAAGTGCCACAATAGGTTGATGCCATGTATTTATTCCTGCAGAGAATGATAGGGGACATGTATAGCAGGAGGGAGGTGTGGAAAACTGGAAGCAACGTCTCCCAGGAGGGCATCACTGATACTGCACAGCTATCTTATTTAGTCAAGAAAATTATCAAATGAAGTCAGGTAACAAATAAGGAGAGTGGGTTGAACATCCTGAAATGTTTTCTCCATAAACTTCACCCCTGCCTTAGGGCATTGGTGGGGAACCTATAACCCTCTAGATGTTGTTGAACTCCCAAGTCCCATCAGGACCAGTGGTTAGGGATGATGGAACTAGTACAGCAACATCTGGAAGTCCACAACTTTCCTACTCCTGTGTTATGGGGTAATAGGCTATGTATTTGCATGCAGAAAAGTTATTTGGGTTTTGCCTTTATTTCACCTGCTTCTTTGCCATCCGATGTTGGTGCAGTAAAGCATACTGTGTTACCTGTTGGTTGTTTCTCTGCTGTGTTACATTAGGTATCTGTTTTATGTCTTTAAGACACCAGTAAGAGAAGTGTTTTAAATATTAATTTGAAGCTGTGTTTCTCGAAATACATCCCAGTTTAAATGTGATGCTGTCAAAAAATCCATTTTTTTACTTCCACCTTACAGTTGTCATTGTAACTGCTATGTTCTTATGCATGCAGTTTTTTCTGTTGTGCTTTATGGTTCAATCAGCCTTGTCTTGCTGCTTCCCCATTTGTTTTTCCTAAGCTTTATTCAATATGAATTAAATGCTGGCTGACTCAAATTTGATTTTGATTATCATCCTGAAGTTATTGTTGTGGCCACTTCTGTTGAACTACAATCTTGAAAATGTATCTAGTTAGTGATAAGGCACCTTCCCGGCCCCCGGCCCAAATGAAATGTCATGTGACATCCCTGCCTCCTAAATTTTTAATTCTGAATTGTGAGAGTGGTGCCTGGCTTCTCTGGGCCCCTTTGATTCAAGTCTGTGCCAGAAAGTGTATGGAATACCAGCAATAGTATCTGTCCATTTGTGTTCTTAAAATATATGGAAGTAACAGATAAGCATAACAGTATATTGAAAAAAACAGCTGATTTGATATAGTGATGCAACCTTCGTCTTTAACTTCACCCAGGCACCATGACATTAAACTGATGCAAGTACCTTCCAAGAACAAATTCCAATGAGGGGGTGTCAGAAACCCTTGCTGTTTTGTCCTCAAGGAGGGAGCCAACTTGCCTGTTACATCAAGATACAAATAAATAAGCTTATGCTACTAATATAAGGCCTGCCAACCTAGCAGTTCGAAAGCACCTCCGGGTGCAAGTAGATAAATAGGGACCGCTTACCAGCGGGAAGGTAAATGGCGTTCCATGTGCTGCGCTGGCTCGCCAGATGCAGCTTGTCACGCTGGCCACATGACCTGGAAGTGTCTGCGGACAGCGCTGGCTCCCGGCCTATAGAGTGAGATGAGCGCACAACCCTAGAGTCTGGCAAGACTGGCCCGAACGGGCAGGGGTACCTTTACCTTTACCTTTAGCTTTACTAATATAAGATAATTGACCAAACTGCGGGAGGCAGTGGAAGACGGAGTGCCTGGTGTGCTCTGGTCCATGGGGTCACGAAGAGTTGGACACGACTAAACAACAGAACAACAACAACAAAATTTGTTTAGATACATGCAGAATTATGAATCATTCATATTTCCCCCCTCATTGTATACCACTTTGAGATATTTTCTGGCATATAGTGCCATATATAGACATTCTAAAGGGGGAAAGGGGGAACTGACAAAAAATTGTATTCCACCAGCCTCTGTTAGATCATAGTCCCTTCTAGTCACGGGAAGGCAACCCGAACACCTAGTATTTAAAAAATATTAAAAATATCACTTTGCTAGGGAAGAAAGTATTCATCTATGTTTATATCCTAGGTGCAGCTGGTTGTGCTTTAAAAAGAAAACGAAGAGGGCCCTTCCCACATGGGTGGAGGCCACATGTAGGAAAAAGGTGATTGTCGATCAAAGGAATGTTAACTAGTCATCCTTTGTCACATTGTGTACAGACTTGGGCTAGGTAGAATACACCTTTCTTAAATAAAGCATTTTAAAGTAAATTGTGTCCTTTTGATGTGAGGTGTTCAAGTCTTAAAATAGCATAAGAGAAAACCATAACATTTTAGCTGCACTTTATGGAACTAGCATAGCAAGAAATAACTTTCAGATTTATTTTATTGAGGGTTTAACTTGTTTTAACCTTTTTAAAAGGAAAGCTACAACCTCTGAGCCTTTTCTCATGCGAAAATCTCAGGTGGTTGGTTGTCTTTCTCTAGTTCTGACATGGGGTGACTGTAGCTTTTGCACAACAGCCAAAATGTGAACACACTATGTAATTTATATTGTGGTGTTAATGATCCTTGTTTTGTTTTTAACCCTTTTCCCTAATAGTTAAAGTGTATCACCCAGTGCTTGGGGCAGGTGGCACTGTGGGTTAAACCACTGAGCCTAGGCCTTGCCAATCAGAAGGTTGGCGGTTTGAATCCCTGCGACAGGGTGAGCTCCCGTTGCCTGGTCCCTGCTCCTGCCAACCTATCAGTTCGAAAGCACGAAGTGCAAGTAGATAAATAGGTACCGCTCTGGCGGGAAGGTAAACGGTGTTTCCGTGCGCTGCTCTGGTTTGCCAGAAGTGGCTTAGTCATGCTGGCCTCATGACCCGGAAGCTGTACGCCGGCTCCCTTGGCCAATAAAGTGAGATGAGCGCTGCAACCCCAGTCCGAGACTGGACCTAATGGTCAGGTGTCCCTTTACTTCTTATCACCCAGTGCTGTCACTTTTGTGAGCTTTCCACTATGACCTGAAGTTAACTTTCCTAGGTAGCCACAGCCAATGTAGATCCCATCCCTTTCCTAGAAAGCAGAATTAGCTATACATTTTTACTTCCTGAGCCAAATGCTGCCTTAAGCAAGCTGTTCTTAGGACAGTTTCTTTCTGCCTTCCTTGAAACGAGAAAGTGAAATCCTCATATACAGTCTCCATAAACTTGGAATAAATGTATATTCTGGTAGATTAGTCTAGCAACAGTAAATGAAACAGCAACCTTCTTTCTGTTTTTGATATCACTTTGCTGTCTTTATTACTTTCAACATCACAAACAATTTCTTCAGTGATTATTTGTTCACTCTAGTCTTGTTCTGTCTATTCCACTCTAGTCTTATTTGTTCTGTCTATTCCACATAAAACATCTGTCTCATCCCATCCCTCCTGTTTTGTTTGCTGATGGAATGTCTGTGGCTTGTGAATGCAAATTCTACCTAGCAAGGATAATTGGCATTTAATAAATGTTAAACACCTTTCCTGTATCACCTGTTCCATTTTCAAGACTGTGAGAGAAGGGTGGGGGACTGGATCTACCTTGTCCAGAGCCAGAACTCCCCAAACCCTCACAGGCTACTTTGACAGATAGGGTAGATAGTCCACCTGCCTATCATCTAACATCACCATGACATCAAATGCCCACATAGTTGGATTTCAAGCTATGTGGGCAAAAGAACCAAGGTTTTCAGCAGCCTTCAATCAGCTGCAAACCTTTGACCGGCCTGAGACTCACTACCTGTGCCTAGGCACTCCTTGCAACTGTTTGGTGGGGCCAGGAGGCAAGTGGACATAGAGGGTGGACCAGCAGGCTCTATATTCAGGTGTGTATATACACCTGAATCGCCACCACTCCCTCTCCCTCTCATCTCTCCTCATTATTAAACTCCATCGCACTCATATAAGAGTATCATTCGCCAAGTCACATTTCTCTTAAAGAGGCATCAGTTGTTGATTACTGGGCAAGCGTACCCACTTTTGGTTTATTTCATTGTATTAAAATCCATAAATTAAAATATTTTTAATTCAAGAATACAAAGTAAAAAGTTAGATGCGTTAAAATGCTGTCATAAACAGTGACATTCATAGGCTTAACGGGCCTTGGTCTTCAGGATGCTCAAACTAACGCAATGCCATAACTACACTGTTAGTTCCTCCTTACTGTACTGCAGCCAGAACATGTCCTTTGGCAGGCCCAAGTTAGATAGAGTACTAGGGCCAGGGCTGGCCAGTACTGGCCCCGACTTGGTGGAACGCTCTGTCACAAGAGACTAGGGCCCTGTGGGACTTGACATCTTTCCGCAGGGCCTGCAAGACAGAGCTGTTCCGCCTGGCCTTTGGTTTAGACTCATTCTGACTCTTATGTTTCCCTCCCCTTATGTTTTTGATTTGTGAGCTACTATTAAAATGAGGCTGCATTTTAAATTGTAACCCGTATTTTAATTAACAGTTTGTTTGTTTGTTTGTTTGTTTGTTTGTTTGTTTGTTTTCCCCCTATTATGTTTTATTGTAATTTTATTGGTGTTAGCCGCCCTGAGCCCGGCTCTGGCCGGGGAGGGCGGGGTATAAATAAATTATTATTATTATTATTATTATTATTATTATTATTAGTGCTCACATTGGAACTTCAGTAACTTTTGTGTCATTGATCTGACCAGTAATTTCATTTATTTTACTTTTAGAGTACCATGCTGCTATTTTGCACTTAAAGAAGGAGCACAAAAATGAAGTTGAAAAACTGAAGGTAAATATTTATTCTCATTTTTAAATAAAAGATTCCCCCCCTTTAGAAATGTTGTATAACTTGCTAATTATTCTGATAGAGCCCTTCCTTACGGGCATAGGAGCCCCAGTGTGTACACAGAGCACTGCTCCCTGCAAGAGGTGCCAGTGAAGGATACAGATCCATGGTTTCGTTCTTCTACTTATGTAGATCTGCTCACTCCAGTGAAATGATTGTAGCAGTCTATATACACAAGAATTAGGAAGAATATGATTATGCATTCAATATATTCTCTTTGAATGGCTTTCCGTTGACTAGCAGTTCAGTTCATCTTAGCCTGGAGAAAGTTGAGTTTGGGTTTTTTTTCCAAAGACTACAGTTTGGTGCAAAAGAATCTGTTAAACCGATCTTGTTAGGCCCAATAAATTGTTGAATTCAGCAAACATCAGAGCAGCCCTGATGAATTAAAATGGATGAGTGATGGTGTGCACACTTACCCAGCTAATATCTGTAGTCAAATTTGTTTGTGTAGTGCTTCAAAAATTTGCAGACTTGTTTGATCAGAGAAGACAATAGGACAAAAGAAAGCTATTGTGCATAACATCTCATCTTGTAATCTATGATCCCAAGCACATTTTCATGAGAGTAAGTTCTGTTAAAACAGTGGGACGTACTTCCATGTGTTTATATCCAGTATATCAGGATACATGTTAGAACATCAGTTATTTGCACATTTCCCCCATCGTGATTGTAGTTACCTGCTTCAACCATATTGTGCAAGAAGAGACAGTATCTGTGTACATTTGTTTCATGCCTGGTACATATCTTCACGTCCTGCAGTATACCACAGGGTCAGTGCTAGATCTTCTACTTCTTTGAAGGAGTTGGCATTATGCTTCTCAATTTTTGACATAGAACAAAATTGGAAAGCCCAACTCTTTCATTCCCTGGGACCAATAAGGCAAGGCCACATATAAACAATTCTTGTAGAAATGCATTTTCTGCATTCCCCACCAGAGGTCAGTTAAGTATCTCTCTCTCTCTCTCTCTCTCTCTCTCTCTCTCTCTCTCTCTCTCTCTCTCTTCCCCCCCCTCTCTCTCCCCCCCCCCATGCTGCTTCAAACTTGCTTTTATTTGAGTATGTATAGTACTTATATTAAAACAAAAACAATAGTGCATCTTGTACATGCAGTGTTGTTTAGAGAGCAGTTGCCTTGTCCTATTTCCAGGTCCATGGCCAAAAATTTTGTATTTAAGGTGCCAAAGTGGGGGTTGGAATGAATGTGGGAAATCCAGAACCTAAATAAAGATGATCTAAAGCTGCAGTCCTAACCCTAGGTATCGGGGAGTAAGCCCCATTGAATTCAATACAATGGACTTTTGAGTTGACCTAGAATTGTGCTGTGTTGTGTTTACATTTATTTCATTGTATTAAATATTCATAAAAACAAATAAGATTTCTGAAAAGAGGAGCTGGCCTGGGTCAGTTATCTCCTTGCCTTTCTAATTTGCTGGCCAGTAAACCGGAAGATTTAATGCTTTACACTTAACAGCTTTGAATGAAAGCAGAAAATTCAGGGAAGAGGCCTAGAATATCCCCAAGGGAGCCAGGATTCCCTATGGCCATAGGCTAGCTTGAATTTTGAATAGGCCTCTATTCTGATTGCTGCCTAAATTAGAAATAGTTCTGGTCTATCATCAGTGGAATCCAGGTTGTCCAGTGAGACAAAAGTTTAAAATCCAAAGCAAAATATTCAGTTACCAGTCCACAGAATGGCAGGTGAACATCAACAGCACCTGCTAAAATCCTTTCTGCATAGACAAACCTACCCAGATGCTTAAAATGCTGAGGTAATTTTATCTGTTTTAGTGCTTTTTTCTTGATTTTCCTGTGTTGTTTTTTGTAAACTGCTTGGACGTGGTTGTTGTTTACAGTCAAGAGTTATATAAATTTTATGAAATAAATAAAATAATGGCTGGGATCCAGACTTGGTTCCTGCTGGCAGCAGTATCCCCTGAGTGGCGTTCTGCTTGTGGGATGCTCCCACTGGAAGAAGGTGGGAAGCAACTTTTGCCATTAGTCTCTTACCCTTACACTCTCTGAAAAACTGCTCTGGATAGGTGAGGTTCTAAGAACTGGAAGTTACTTTTTCCTTGAGGTTTGAATTGTGCTGGATAACATAAAAGCTTCTGGAAAGAGGAAAAATAAATGTGTTCTCCTTTCTTCCTTGGAAAAAAAATCAAGAGGTATAAATGCAAATTTTGTAGTGTTGTCTATAAAACCATAGATCAGTAGCAGAGCATCTTCTTTGTCTCCAGAAGATTCAAGGTTCAATTCCATTCTAGAACTAGCAATGTCCCCTATCAGAAACCTTGCAGAGCAGCTGCCAGTCAGTGTAGACGATACTGAGGTAGATGAACCAATGGTCTGGCTTAGCATAAGGCAGCTTCCTATGTTTCATAGCTTACTTATATATGGCAGTGCTAGTTGAAGCTGTACAGTCCACCTCTGGGAGAGTTGCCATGACATTCTGTGATAATACTGAAGGAATGCTACAACGTTTATGCTGTTTTGCAATCTCCCTTTAGTACAGAGCTTTCTTTTCTTTTTTAAGTGGTTGAGGTTTTAGTATGTTGAGGTGGAGCTGTTGTTTTTTTAAAACCAAACCCAAATAATCTGCAACATATCTTTATTTTAAAGAATGGCCCACCTGAGCAAACATACTCATAGGAGAGGTTATCTCACATCATTATTGCTAGCTACTCCCAGATTGTTGGCCAGTTAAGTAGAGATGATGTTAGTTTATGCTTGTCAGACTCAAACTGCAGACTAAGCCATGTTTCTCTCGCAGAAAGATTCTTGTAAAATGCCAAACGTTGCAGCTTTCATCTTTTTAAAAAAGAAATTGTTCATACATAGCTTCATACATTGATCTATTCCTGTATACCAGAGACAGGTTCTGTTTTCTGGTATTAGCAGATTTTTTTATTTAACAGAGAGCTAGCACAAGTTACCGTATTTTTCGCCCTATAGGATGCACTTTTTCCCCTCCAAAAATGAAGGGGAAATGTGTGTGCGTCCTATGGGGCGAATGCAGGCTTTCGCTGAAGCCTGGAGAGCGAGAGGGGTCAGTGCGCACCGACCCCTCTCGCTCTCCAGGCTTCAGGAAGCTCTGCGCAACCCTCGGGAGACCGGCGCGAAGTCGCGCCAGGCTCCCGAGGGCTGTGCAGAGCTGCCTGCAGTCCCAGGCTTCGCGTAGCTCTGCGCAACCCTAGGGAGCCCGGTGCGAAGTCGCGCCGGTCTCCCGAGGGTTGCGCAGAGCTACCTGCATTCCAAAGCCTGGGGCTCCCGCCAGGCTCCCTAGGCTTGTGGATAGCAGGCTGTTCTCGGGGCTGGGGTCGGGGGAAGCTTGGGCTTCCCCCGCGCCAGCCCCGCGCCTGGGGGGGAAATAAAAATTTTTTTCTTTATCCCCCCCCCAAAAAAAAACTAGGTGCGTCCTATGGGGCGGTGCGCCCTATGGGGCGGTGCGCCCTATGGGGCGAAAAATACGGTAGGTGCTGAGCTAGATTGGGACCATGCTGTAAGGGAAGGAGGGTTTGCCACCAGTGTTTCTAAACCATTGGTCCCCAGCTGTATTTGGATTGCATTAGTACCTCTTTGCCATCAGAACCAGGGCAGATGGGACACATTACTGCATTTTTTTGTATTTTGCTATTTATATATAGTACATTGACATGTTTAGTAGTTCAGATTTCTTTGTATTCTCACCTACTGTTTAAAATATTAAAAAGTAATGATGGGATATAGTGAATTATTTCAAGCTTTTTAATTGGGATGTTGTATGGTATCCACTGCCCTTACATCTTTAGCTTTGTTGAAATACCCCAGCTGGTCTGCCTGTTTATATTTAGCCAGGCTAGTTGTGTAATCATGTTTTTGGCAATGGAGATATATATGTGTTATGTATATAACAGCATGTAGAACAGAATTAGAAGCAATTATTGTAAACCCTAACCAAAGCAGAATCTGAAACAGACTAAAGTGGCAGTTCTGCCGAAGAGTTTAGGGAGTGAATAGCTATGTCTACATGGGATAATTTGTGCAAATAGAGGGATTCTCCAGGAAGGCAATGATGGGACTACTTTGAAAAGTTTTAAAGGTGGCTTGCACATGAATGCAGAATTGTTAAATTAGCTTGGGGCACTTTTTGCAGTTTGCTTACCCTTTTGCAACTTTGCTTGCCTATTGCCTTATTTTTATTTTTTAATCTAAATGACACGTGCAGTTACAGTTCAAATCACTGAGCATTCATTTTCATAATTAAGTCATGGATGATGCAATCGAGATTCCTGTATTGCAGGGAGTTGGACTAGATGACCCTCAGGGTCACTTCCAACTCTGCAATTTGATGATTCTAAGATTCTAAGTTCCATTTAGTTCAGTGAGACTTACTCTCATGTAAGTGGGTATAGGATTGCAGCCTTGGAACTCTTTGGATGTAGAGCATTATAGTTCTCTTAAGTAAGCAAGTTGCTCTTTAAAATGACTTTTTCCATATTTTATAGAAACAAATCCTTTTGACAATCACAATTAAAGGTCTGAAATGCCTCGAGTATTTCCTTTTCGTTTTTTACTTGAAATTTCTTTGTTAGAGAGCTTCCATTGAGCCCAGCATGTACATTTTGAAGAAAACTTTTGGTTGCTGAAACTTAACTAAGATCCAAAGCTGCAGCCAGGGTCGCCAAGTCAATTTTTACCTAATGAGCTTTTTTACCTTTTTCAGTATTTCATCACGTGTTGCTGCTGCTGAAGGTCTTGTAGTTCATAATAAATTCCTCTCTTATTTGAAAAGTACAAGCCCTTTGCACGTGGTTTCATCCACATGTATACATCATATGAGTCTTGTAATCAGCATACAAATGAAGTCTTGATTCTTTGAACCCTACAGCTGATGAAACTGTTTGCAAAATTACCCTAAAGCATGTACAGCATTTCTGTGAAACAATGCTGGTTCCTACAAAGAAGCCATTGCACCAAATCAAAACTTCATCTAGTTAGCTTGCTGCTGTTGTATCCCATGAATTTGCATAGCACAATTAGGAAGGTTGTTATTGTTGCTGATTATTGTTGTTGACAATTGTCGCTCTACTTTTCCTGAATATTTTTTAGCTTTGTGCGGAAGCATCGCCAGTTGCAGTTCCCACATGCCTTGGTCTTTTGCTCCTGCTTTTGATAAGTTTATCTATACCTGTGTAATATATTTAATCTGGAGATAACAGTTTATGTAACTAAGTGTGTGAGCTGCAGTCCACAAAAGCTTGTGCTGGTCTTTAAACTTATACAAGACTATCGTTTTTGATGTAACAGAGTAGACTCATTCAGGTTTTCCGTACTGAACATGTGAAAAGGTGTCTAGAACACATGGACTGCCCCCTACCTTCTGTATACTGATATGTGTGCTAGCAGCATGTGATTGCCACCAGTCTGAACGTGGTCTAAGTGTGTACAAATGTATGTATCTGGGCTCCCTCAACAGGGAGGGAAACTTCATTGATATGTATGTAGGTCCTTGTTGGCCTGAAATGAATTACACCACAGTCAGGGAAGTTAGTTGCTGGGAGCATCAGCGCCTGGGTGCGGTCTGTATGTTCAGAATCTCCTTTTACGCATTTGATAACACTTTAGTACCAAACATCTGAATATTATCACAGCTACCTATGTGAATTAGTTGTGCTTGTTGCTGAAATATTATTTTTGACCTCTGGCAACTCGTGCAGCATGTGGGCAAACACACACAAAGAGCTCCCTCTTCTGTTTCTTCCCATCCTCGTCCTGTGCCACTAGGAAGTTGCATCCGCTTAATATAAATCTTATTCCAGGCCTGTTTGCTTTGGTGCAAATAGGGACGTCGTTTGCATAGCTGCTAGCCACAAGGAGGAACTATCTCCATTCCAGTCTCAGTGGAAGAATAAAGAGATAACCCTCCCCTTTCCTTTGCACTGCCTTCACAGTGGCTCCCCATCTCCTGTAATTAGTTAAAGGAAATCAATACATGTTGCTGCCTGATGTTTGTTAAGTGTGCATCTAGTTTGGCCCTGAGCTTCTGGGAAGAAGTGTAGAAGATTATTGGTAATAGAATAAGAGGGATCAACATTTCTCCTAGGCTGATGCACAGAATCTTTAGTGAGAGTGGAACTGATTCATGGCCCTTTCTTTCTTGCATCTGTTTGTATCAGTGAGAGAGCTTTTCTGCTTTGTTATTGTTGGAATATTGCTGGATGTTTTATTTCTGGAGAGTTCCTATTCTTAAAGCTGCACAAATGGCATGCCTTAATCATATTGAACCTTATGAACTAAACTGCAGGTGACAGGGTGTAACAACTAAATATGTTCTTTGCTGATGTTTGTTCAAACTAACAAGGAAAATAATAAGAACTTATTATTATTGAAACAAAAAACAAACGAAAACGAATTAACTGTGCTTTGGAAATTCCCTAAAGGTATTTAATATTGATTAAAGAAATCCCCTCCTAGCCCCCCCCCCTTTTTTCTTCCAATGGTAATTTCATTCTGGTAAGCTGGAGGGGAGGTTTTAGCATCTGCCTGCCCCTTTGAGTAATAGGTATCTGGTTAAAAGAATCTGGGAGGAGTTGCTTCTCTCCTAATGCCCAGGTGGGGACTAAGGGCACAGCACAGTTTCACTATTTTCCAGGGACATTCCTAATTTAAAGAAGCTGTTCCGGTTTCAGATTTGATCCTGGAATGTCCCACTTTTCCTTAGGATGCCCCTATTTTCATCGGAGAAATGTTGGAGGGTATGTACTCCTCAAGACAGGTGATCCCACAAGGGGCACTCCTATTTTATGTAAGTCATAGCGTCACTCCATCCCCCACCCCGCTGTTGGGGTAACTCAGAGTTTACTTCTGGCAGGTGGGTCAGAAGTCAGTGGTGGTGCCCAATGCCTATGCCAAACTTCTGACATCTGTAATAAAGCTGTGGCCTTATTTGATTCCAATACCTTGTGTTATATCTCATTATTTGGCAACAGGGATGCAATTTTATGACGTGCCATCCCATTTTAGATGACAAGGTGTTAAATCATCTTTTGAGCATATATCAGTTGCTTATTGAAACTGGAAAAGATTCAGCAGGTCATTAATAATGCCTATTAATGTGACTACACATAGTTATAACACTTTTTAAAAACTTGATCCATAAATCCAGTTTTCCCCAACTTAATACTTAGAGTCAGTGCTTTTCTTCTAGAAAAAAAAGTGCCGGTACTCACCATGAAGTAGTTATAATAAGTGCCACACTTTTAACCAGTGCAGGGGGAGTTGCCAGTACCCTTGAGTACCCCCCAGGAAAAAGGACTGGTTAGAGTAAGAAAGGAACTGTCTGCATTGCTGTCCTCTAACAAAGGCAGGAGGCTAGGAGAGTTGTTTCTGTGTGACCACGCGCTCTCTTGTTTTTGTGTAGGGACTATCCACACAAGGAACCAGCTCCCTATGTCCGGTGCCATTGGCATAATTGGAATTAAGAATATGTCACTGTGCAGCACTTATAAACTCCATGAGAAACTCCACTGATTTTGTGTATAGGTAAAGGTAAAGGGACCCCTGACCATTAGGTCCAGTCATGGCCGACTCTGGGGTTGCAGCACTCATCTCGCTTTATTGGCCGAGGGAGCCGGCGTACAGCTTCCGGGTCATGTGGCCAGCAGGACTAAGCCACTTCTGGCAAACCAGAGGAGTGCACAGAAATGCCGTTTACCTTCCTGCCGGAGCGGTACCTATTTATCTAATTGCACTTTGACATGCTTTCAAACTGCTAGGTTGGCAGGAGGATTTTGTGTATAATCACTGATAATTTATATCTTATAGCTATTTAAAGTTACATGCACCCACAAGAACTGTAAGGAATCAAGAACAAAGAAACTAACTATTAAAATAACACATCTCATGTAATTGCTACAGCCTATAAGGCCACTCAGATATATAGGGAATCATAAACTGTTTGGTGCATTGTATTGCTGCAGAGTATTTTTGACGCTTGAAATAAAGTTTCAATACAAATCTCCTTATTATCAAAGTTGAAAGCTAAACTGCTTGCGTGACTACACGTCTGGTATATTTACTTGCCATGGAAGGCATATACTAAACATCTTGATACTATTAGGAACATAGAAGCATAATTGTTTTTATACAATGTATTGGCTCTTCTTCCAGTTCATGTTTGAATAAATGCAAGAGCTGTGGTATGCTCCAAGATCTTCAGAAGATTTACATGATTCTCTCAGTTCTTTGATGCTCAGAGGAAATTGTTTCTTAAAACTTAAAACTAGAGTCTCAGGTTATTGGGCAATCCCTCCCATCCCTCACTGCAGGAGAGAAAGGAAGGTCTGATCCAGGCTGTGCTGAGTTTATTAGACTGCAGTAACTCCCTGCCTCCCTCCTGCTTCTTCACTGGCACTGGTATCAAGAGAGATACTACAGTCAAATAAATGTGGAACAGCCTGGTTTTGGCATTATCTCTCCATGGTTAGAGGCCAAGGTATTGCGGGCTTGCAAGACTTCAATCAGCTGGGATTTTGCCATAGGTAGTAAGGTCTGAACAAACGTCCTGTCTTTGCAAAAAGCACAGAAACAATAGACAGGCAGTTTAAAAAGCACAAAAAACCCTCATAGGAACCAGTAAGAGAAGACTGTAAAATCAACAAGGAGCCTCTTTGTTCCCCATCCATATGTATTTCAGCGTAAATACTATCCAGATATAGAAATGGCTGTAGTGATGTTTTGGAGACTGCCTAATTGCAATCATAATGATAAAGAAAATTCTTGGCGTAGGACCTTCTTTAAATATTACTTCTGTTATCTTCCTTTGCAACTCACACTGTTCGAAATGTGTAAATAATTCTATGGAATATTCACAAGTCCTCTCATCCAAAACAAGCATTCTTAAAAAAGGAAGCAATGTGGTAGAGGGGAAATAGCACAAATGATTAATGAGTGAGTTTTCTGGAATTGATAAAAGTAGGGTGTCTTGTCTTACCTGAGCTGTCTGTTAAGGCAAAGCCACCTTTTGATACAATCCATTGTTTAATTTTTTTAAAAAAATTACTACTGGGATGCGTAGTGTCCAACCACAACATATAGTGTCTCTAAGGAGTATCTTGTATGGATATAAATGGTATATTATACTAGAAATTGGAGTGTCTTTTATTATATTTGTGTTTCTGACCACTTGTTGACCTGAACTGGAATGAAACTGGACCAATTTCAGAGCTGAACCAGGAATGTATTGACTTCATTCCCTGATGCTCACTTTTGTTTTCTGCATATATGTTTTTGGCTGACAAAACATGGACTTAACGTACGCTGAATAATGGCATATTCTTCTCTAATACCAGCTTTTAAAAATTATGGCTTAATCCACGAGTCTTCTTGCCAGTTCGCCTTTCTTTTCTGGTGTTTGGTTTTTTTGAAATCGCAAAAAAATAGTAATGTGGTTTCACATACAAAAACCTGGATGGAAAGAATAGGAAGGTGGGATCGTGGTTGCCTCAGAAGCATGGCAACTCTACAAGTCTGGCATCAGCCACACTAATAAAATCCAATCCAACGCTGTTTTATGACCTTGAATTTATGTGACTGCTGAAGATCAAAGGGTTTCTGTCCCACTGGACTATAAGGTCTATAGTTCATGGTAAAAAAAAGAAAGAAAACCTCATCAAAAAGAACATTTTAGTTGTGAGGCTTTTCATTTTAATCAGCTACAGCAATAAAAGAGCTGCGAGGTGTCCAAAAACATTCTCCAAGATCAGAGACAATCACCCTCTAGTCCACACCATGTTCTTATTAGATCCAACCACTCTCATTTGACCACACCATTGAACCTTCTGCTGCTACAACTTGTTTGGCATATCTTTTTATCTTAGGTTTCCCGCCTCCCCGTTTCTTAACACAAAACTTGTCAGATCGCAGTAAGATTAATGATGCAAGAAGCCTACTCATTAATATTAAGGTGCTGCGATTTTCTCAAGATAGAACTTCATTGTAATTGCCTCTCCCAGGCAACAGCTGAAATAAAGTGTGCATTCTAGGGTATTGCTCTCCCTCTACCTCTTGCTAGAGAATCAAGTCTCATTCATTAGAATTAATAGCTGTACATTTGAAAATAGCCACTAATGTCACTGACTTGTGAAGACTTGTTGAAAAGCAGAAGGGTTATCTTGAACCTCAGCATAGCAGAAGACTTTGTGGCATTGCTGCACTTATTTCCCCCTACGGTTCTTCCTTGCCAGGCAGGAGTAACAGCCTGCCACAGAAAGAGCTTTTTAAGCCCTCTGTCTTGTTTACCAGGCACTGGGATGGTCACTTGAGGGCCCTTGGGCACTCTCAGAGCCCTTGCACATCTTCCCCAGAGGACCAGTAAGGAAGGTGGCACCTTGCTTACCAGCCTTTGGGCACTAGGGTTCTGAGAGCATCCCAGGACCCCTGCACGACCTTCCCAGAAGCCAGTAAGCAAGGTAGAGGACTGCTTACCAGCAGGACTCGGTCCATTTACTACAGTCGTACCTTGGAAGTTGAACGGAGTCTGTTCTGGAAGTCCGTTTGACTTCCGAAACGTTCGAAAACCAAAGTGCAGCTTCTGATTGGCTGCAGGAAGCTCCTGCAACCAATCAGAAGCCGCGGAAGCCCAGTCAGATGTCCGGCTTCCAATAATAGTTCACAAAATGCAACAGTCACTTCCGGTTTTGCGGTGTTTGGGAGCTGTTCTAAGCTGTTCTAAAACCAAGGTATGACTGTAATTTGAAGATTCCCGGTGGAGGATTCGTCCTTCCAACTGCAGCCCCCCAGGTGCTACTTCCCACACTGTACTAGAAGGCTCTCCAGCCCTTCTGGAGCAAAGGGGAAGAAGGAGTTGGAAGAAATCATTTTGCCTATTCTCCACTGCAAATATTCTGTACTTGGAGCTTTGCTCTCAAGAAGTCCAGATCCACTGCTGCATATGTAATGTTTTAAATCAAGCAGTTCCATATATAATATATATGCTTCCGCAATTTCCCCCTCGAATAGTATTTTGGTAACCTTACGCTTTCTGTTAATCTTCCATTGCCACATCTCCTACATGTAATTGCATCTCTCATTCACTCAGATGCACATTTGGATTCCATAGACACCTCTTAAACAACACAAATATTTTAGTGTCCTGGGGATTTTTGCATGTGTCATGTCTTGAATTATGTTATTCCCAGTCCATGCATTGGGAATAAAACGAAATGCTTGTCCTTGAAGACAATATTAATGCAGCATATGAAACAGATTATGATGGCTGAGGTGTCTCGAGAAAGGAATTTTGATTTTTAAGCAAATTGGCATACAGTATTTGGTTCTTCCAAATATCCTTTCATTGTTAAGCCTCTGATTGTAGTTGCTGAAATTTAAAACAAATGTATTCTTTGTTCAAGGGTTTTTGTTTTTTTCAAGGCCACCAATTTTGGGGGTATGCACAAGTTGTATTGTTGTTGTTGTTGTTGTTGTTATTTAATGTGAAGTGTGTGACAGCCCAAGTGTGTTATTGCTGTTTCTGGGTAAAGAAAGAAGCAGCTGTGAAAAGAAGGAGAATATCATGCAATAAGCCAGAAGAGTCTATGAACCTCTTTCTCCCTCTCCTAAATTTGTTCCTTTGCCTGAAAAATATTTGTAGGTAAATATATAAAATTTATTGTCAGTTCATTACTTCATGTTTCTGGTATTGAGCAGTGAAACCATTTTCTTCATTAGTTTACCTACTTACTTACTTTAAAGGTAAGGGGTAAAGGGACCCCTGACCATTAGGTCCAGTCGTGACCAACTCTGGGGTTGCGGCGCTTATCTCGCTTTACTGGCCGAGGGAGCCGGCGTACAGCTTCTAGGTCATATGACCAGCATGACTAAGCCACTTCTGGCGAACCAGAGCAGCGCACGGAAGCGCCATTTAGCTTCCCGCCGGAGCGGTACCTATTTATCTACTTGCACTTTGATGTGCTTTCGAACTGCTAGGTTGGCAGGAGCAGGGACCAAGCATCAGGAGCTCACCCCGTCACGGGGATTCGAACCGTCGACCTTCTGATCGGCAAGTCCTAGACTCTGTGGTTTAACCCACAGCGGCACCACAAGCTTCCAAGCAGTTTACAAAGTACAAAAACCATTTGCACATACGTGACTATATGTTTGTATAAATAAAACTTCAAAACTGACCCCTGCAAGGTCTAATTCCCCATATAAAAGATACTAAGAAGACTCATGTTTGCATATGAATTTTGGGAGAGTGTTTATTTTCAGTAGTCATGGTATAATAAAAACAAAGTAGAGACTGCTCCCAGGATGTAGATGGGTGAACAGCTTACACAAGCAAGGGGAGGGTCTCTCTACCAATGGTAGACACTAACTTGTCTTTCAGGAAAATAGGCTTGCAGACCTTTCCCCTCCTCAAAATCTTTCCTCAAATGGCTATTGCTAGCACATGTATGCGGACCTCAAACTGTTTACCAAAGAAGCGAGTGATGATGATGAGAGTTAGGTGTATTAGGTTGCCACTTGCATCCTCCCCCCCCCCCAGCAGTCCCAACAAGCTTTGCTGCATTCTTGTCCTTGCCTTCTCCATGAAGACAAAGGTTAGGGGCTGGGAACTGTACTAGTGCTGCAAATGTGCACAAGGATCTCCCAAGACAGGCCAGACTTTGTTGATCTTCTACATCCAGGTACTCAGGGTCCTTCCCTGATAACTCCCTTTCAGGGCTGCTCATACACTGTTTTGATGAAGTCCCCTGCAGATTATTCTTTGTCACTCTCCAGCCTGATTTTTAGTCTCATTTCTGGTGTGTGGTTTAAATGAATAATAAACAATTTCTGTTAATTCCCAGAAACACAGACTGTGACAGAAAAATTCAATAACCAACTTGAATGTCGTGATTTTGTGGGGCTTTTTTCTTTTTAAAAAATAAAATACATTAAAAATGTTTTTTTAAAAAAAGGCCAGGCTTGAGACAGTGACAGCAATGATTGTTCTGTCCCTTCCGTACAGCAGTTCTTATGATGATGATGGCAGCTTCTCCCCCACAGTGTTACCAGATTTCCTACTATTTACCGGTAACAGCCCCACAGTGGAAGCAGGGGAGACAGCTTCTTCACACCACTGTTAATTATCTTGAATCCCCGCTTGCTAACTCCTAAAATGGAAATAGTCAGTGGCATGAATCACTGGTATAGAAGTAGTTCAAAAGAAAAAAAAGGCAGGACCAATAGTGTACAATAACTAAGTTACGTACTGAGATGTGGGCGTATCCTCCATGAATTTGTCTATCAAAGTGTGCTTATGTAGTGGTATGTCTCTGAATCCCAGTTGATGGGAATTGTAGGTATGGGGAATGTGTTGTTGTGCTCAGGTCTTGCTTTTGGGCTTCCCATAGGCATCTGGTTAACCACTGTGAGAACAGGTTACTGGACTAGATAGGCCACTGGTATGTTCCAGCCAGGCCACTTCTTAGGTTCTTATGTAGCTTAGCATATACATTTTCCTTCTTACGTGTAACTTGCATTGCTTTTCACTGATGTGAGTCAGATAGGGCTGGCCAATATATCATCTAAATCTGGTTTGAAGTCCATATCGTGATATATCGGTTTCATAATTTTTGACCAGGCCATATATCACAAATCATGATGTGTGTGTTTTGTTATGCAAAAATCACAACGTGGGCAAAACTGTGAAGCCTGCCAATGATTCTCAATTCCTGCAGCCCCTGTTAACTCTGCCGGCTCAACTCTCCCCTGTCTCCTGCAGGAGGCAGTGAATCACAAGAGCAGGGGCCGGCAAAAATCACAATGCAGGAAAAACTGTGAAACCAGCCAGTGCCTCTACATACCTCCATCCTTATTTCAGACATTGTGATATATCGCAATGTTTCACTGGAAATATATCATGTTGAAAAACAGATATTGCCCAGCCCTAGTGTCAGACCTAATTTCCCGCTTAGGTAATAAGACAGTGTCACTATAAGTGATTGCAGGCATTGCATGCAATAACTAAGGCAATTAAGGCTGCAGTGTTATACATACTAAGTAGGTCCCTGTGAGTTCTGTGGGATTTATTTCTGAGAAAGCAAGCACAGGCTTGCACTGTACGTTTCATGGCAATTGCAGTTATACTTCTTAAACGGAGACTTTTCATTATTTGTTCACAGTCCGAGTTTGAACTCAGGGTCTTTCATATTCGAGGAGAGCACGCGTCATCCATAGCAAAGCTTGAGGAAGTCATTGCAAATTTGGAAAATGAACTGGAAAATACATTATACAGGAGAAGCGAGGAAGCAAAGGATGCCTGTGTATCGACTGAAGATGATCACCCACCAAAGACATACAGAACTGTATGTATACAAACCGACAGAGAAACTTTTATAAAGCCAAGTGAAGATGAAAGCAGGACAGTCAAAAATATCCAAACAATACCTAAAAAGCTGACTATACCTTGTTTGAATAATAGTGCTTCACTCACATCAGACAATAATGGCCATGCCTCAGGGAGTGCTGTATCTCAGATGTTTCCACCGCCGCCGCCACCACCACCACCTCTTCCTGGTTCAATCCCTCCACCCCCAACATTATCACCAGGCATGGGATCTCCCCATCCTCCTCCTCCTCCACCTCCACTTCCTGCAGCTTTTGCAGGTCAGTTACCACCGCCTCCTCCACCTCCCCCACCAGGATTTTCTCCATCAGGAGCAGGTCCTCCTCCACCTCCTCCACCACCACCACCACCTCCTGGATCCAGTTTCCTTTTCAGCAGCACATTGTCATCAAGCCAAGGTCCTCGAAAGCCTGCCATCGAACCTGCCTGTCCTATGAAGCCACTTTATTGGACCAGAATACAAATACAAGACAGCAGGTAAAGTTATGCTTCCCTGTTATTTTGAAACGTATAGTGGAAACCTGTATGCAGTATTTCAAGATCAACTAAAGCAAAAAGAGATTACATTGCAGAAATATTAAAAAATACTCAACTCAGGTTTTGTTTGTATTTTGAAATGTAGATTTAAAAAAAAAATAGGATGGTTTACTGCTAGGGAGTAGCCTTTTTCAAAAGTTCCATAATCCAGCTAACATTCTTGTTCAGAACTGTGCCCTGTGGCATACACAAACAGAGTAATATGACTTGACATGCAGTATTTTTAGTACTGCTAGAGGCATGAGTTACAAAGAGCCTGGTCCTGGAGATACTCTGCCATCAGATTAGCTCATATGATAATCCTTAAGGCCTGAGACACAGTGGAAGGCCATTGGGTTTCCTGTAGCCTATATCACTGCCATTCAGATGCTTGACTGCTCTTCCTGCCATGCCAATTAAATGCAGCTTAGTGGTACATACAAAGAACTAGTGGAGTTGAGATAGTCAACTTCAGCCTGCTTCTGTATGAACCACATTGTAGGCCTAATACCTGTGCAGTGGCAGCAGATAGCCCCAAAAATAGGCCCCAAACACCGACTATGGGGAGCCCTGGGTTCCTGAGCACCCACAAATTTTAAATGAAGGGGCTGTCCCCCCCCAGATTCCATTTGGCCAAGTGTGCGATGTGATGATGTGGCTTGCACACAGCATGTGGCACACAGCATGTGGCACGTCAGCATGCACCAGCAATGTGTGCTAGTGACATCAGCATGCCATGGGCATGCCAGTGTGATGTGCGCACACTACAGGCATGCCAATGTCACACGCAGTGGCTGTCATGGGAGCAAGGCGGCACACATGTCCCCAACAGTGGATGTGTGATCAATCCTAGCCAACCCCCCACCCACCAACCTTTGCTTCTAGGTCCTGCACTTTGCTTAGAAAGAGAAATGGTGTTATGTTTCTCTAGGCTAGAACAACACTTCTCACATTTCCCTAGTAATGGATCTGGTTTTAGTGGCATCATCAAAAGCCAGGGCTTTACAATGCTGTGCATGCATTCTCAGCAATAATCCCCATTGACTTGCACAGGTCTGCAGTCCCAGGGAGGAATTCATTGTCACATTCTTATTGTTCAATCAGCACAAGCATTTCTGCTTGCCCAAGCAGTCCCCCCTGTCCCTCCCAAGCCCTGTTCAGAGGGCTCACCTGTCCCTCCAGAGTAGATTTGGGTGAGGCACAATGGGAGGAAAGAGGGGGAAACCCCATTGAGCTAGCAGGAACCTAAGTGACATAACTTTTACTAATTAGCTAAGCACAATCTAAGCGCAAGTCAGTAAGCAACATAATTTTACTCTCCTGGAAATACATCTCTCCACCAAGTACTGATTACTGCATAGCAAAATTCCTAGAATTTATACAAAGGAATGCCTTATATGTAAGTTGATGTAGGGTCCGCATTCTAAAGTGCAGTGATAACCGTTGTATTGCCCCTAAGTTTGTGATGAAATGTCCTCCCACTCACCCTAGACAGGCAGCTCTCCTGCCCTTGCCTGCCCACTTTCTCTATTTTTTCTTCTTGTTGTTCTTTGCTTAGCTTGATGAAGACAAAAGGCTGGACTATGAATTCATAGAGATCAAATAACAAACAACAATAACACCATATCCTTATTTGGAACTTCTTTTTTTCTGTACGCATGAGTTCTCTACTCCCCTTCCCTCCTCCCTGTGTATGTCTGGCTTTAGTGTTTCTGTCTTGGCTACCGCTATTTTTTCATAGGATCTTAGAGTTGGAAGGGGAGCAAGGAGTCCAACCCCCTGCAATGCCGGAATCTCAGCTAAGGCATCCAGTACAAATGGCCATCCAATTTCTGCTTAAAAACCTCCAAGGAAGGAAGGAAGGGTATCCAAACTGTGAAAGCGTGGGTTGATCACTGCTGACAAACCAAGATAGGAAGCCAGGATCGGATTAAGATGTCTGAACCAGGTTTATGTGCCCAAATGTTGAGGGAGAGACATTAAAAATGTCTTTCCCCCATTACCAAATTTCTGTTTTCTATCTGTTGTGGAAGTTGGTTAAGAGTATATCCCCGTCAGCAAATCAGTTGATACAGCCCAAGCACCATTCTATAACTAAATGTGGTACTATATTAAAAGTAGAATTCATAACATTTTCTTCATCTGCATTTTTAATTATAAGGTTTACTCGAATCTGTTTGCATTGTAGAAGACGTGTCCAGATCTAATACTTTCATTTCTGAATATTGCTTATTCTGTGAGCCTTGATTTTTTATTTTTAATGCTAATTTAGCAGGGGGGAAAGGTGAGTCTTGATATGAAATGACAAGTAGGAATATAATGTCATGTGAGTGACACCTGCTGGAGGGAAAATACCATCTGCTACTAATAAAACCAAAAGATAATTTTCTTATTAAGAATCTGTAGTTGTCAAAGAAAAGCAATCTAATCTCTTTTGTTACTAAAGATTCTGAAAACGGAGAATGAAACATTAAAATGAGATTGTTTTTAAAATTATAGATCTCACCATTCAGTGGTAATACTAAGTGTAGTATTACTATGAAGAGGCGAATATGGAAGATACTGTCAATATTTGGCTAGGTTGTGCTTGCATTCTGCCTAGAATCCCCTCCCCACTATTTTGTATATGTTCAGAATACTTGTCAGATCACCTGCAATCTTGAGTCCATGCAAATAGCTTAAAATAATAAGTAATACACAATCTGTGTATTGAAGAGCTACACAATCTATGCAGCGGTGAGAAAAACACATTAAATATGCTAACCTTCCCCAGTTTGATGGCTTTTAGATGTCGTTGGACTCCAACTCCCATCAGCCCCAGACACCATAGCCATTAGTCAGGAATGATGGGAATTGCAGTCCAGCAACATGTGGAAGGTTCCATGTAGGGGAAGACAGGATAACAAAACAGTGTATTGAGCAGGATAAAGATTTGGGTTTGGAACTTCTTTCTAAATAGTAGGCCAGTCCAAAGGCAGATGTACTAAATATTGATGGAGTTTTAAATATGTGGTAAAGTAAGTAAGTAACTTTGAAAGAGACATTGTGGTAATTTTATTTTGCCTTTTTCCAATTTTAGTCAAAACACGGCACCAACTCTGTGGGATTCTTTGGAAGAGCCTGACATACATGATGCCAGTGAATTTGAATACTTATTCTCCAAAGAAACAGCTCAGGAAAAGAAAAAGCCATTAGCAGAGTCTTATGAAAAGAAAACAAAAGCCAAAAAGGTATCACTGCATTGCGACCTTTAACTTAATCTTTTTAAATAATAATAATCTAGGTTTTTATTGAGTATCTTTCTTATATGCATTTTAGTTTGCAATAATACAACAAGAACAATGAAATACAAAAGGATCTTCAAATGACAGGTCTTATATGTGGTGGCCCCAAATAATTTGTCATTGTTTAGGATGAGATTTTTCTTTTCAATGATTGCTCACACCTGGGATTGAATTGTCTTCAGACTTGCTTTGAAGCTTTGACAATAGGATTAAGTACTTAACTATGGCTATGTCTAAAATTCATACTGGAATTTTGTCACATTCTTATTAATGGCTTGAGAACTCCATTAAAACAGAGCATAAACATTAGCACCACACACAAGCCTAGACCCCAATTCATGTTCAGCTGGGGCCAGGAGCAATCTGTGTGCTGGTGGGGAGCCATCCTCCCCACAATGATGTCACTGCAGCTTAATTTGATGGGGCTGGTACAGGCGAGGGCAGCAGTGAGGATGAGATTGTGTGGGCACACTGGCCTGCTCCACCAGTGTCCTTGTGTAGCCCTGACCCATCCACCATCTTTCCCTACCCCAATCCTGTACAGATAAGCTACAGCAACAATGGTGTCAGGAGGGTGACCTCGCAGCTCCACAAAGGCTGCTGCTGGCTGGGGCAATACAGAAAGAGCATGGTAGCAGGGCAGAGCAGACACCTTTTCTTTTACATGCTAATAGACTCATTTCTCATTGATAGCCAGCTTGAGTGTGTGAATGCATGGAGATCTGTTGGGTTGATGCTACCCACACCCAAAGAACCTAGTTCACATCAGAGTATATATGCAAATATTCAGCCACTTTGGGGAAATTCTCTTATTGAAAGCAGTAAATAAATATGTCTGTACACTTTGAAGTTCAGTTAGTGATCAGGCATCATAGAATGGTCCTAGAATCTGGGGTGTGGGTGGCACTGTGGTCTAAACCACTGAGCTTCTCAGGTTTGCCGATTGGAAGGTCACTGGTTTGAATCTGCTTGATGGTTGTGAGCTCCCATTGCTCTGCCCCAGCTCCTGCCAACTTAGCAGTTCGAAACCACGCCAGTGCAAGTAGATAAATAGGTACTGCTGTGGCGGGAAGGTAAACGGCGTTTCTGTGTGCTCTGGCACTCATCACGGTGTTCTGTTGAACCAGAAGCAGTTTAGTCATGCTAGCCACATGACCTGGACAGCTGTCTGTGGACAAACGCCTGCTCCCTCGGCCTGAAAGCAAGATGAGCGCTGCACCCCATAGTTGCCTTTGACTGGTCTTAACGGTCCAGGGATCCTTTACCTCCCCCATCTTTTTTACCCATTCTTTACAATACTATCGTGTTGCCAAGGTACACTGATATTGTACTGATATTTCCCACCACATACACACATAAAATGTGAATAATAGGCATACAACCACAAACACTTATATAACACATTGCGGAGCTGTAGCCAATCAGGGCTCCCAGGTGCATGCTTTAGTAAACATGCCTGTCATTCACACTTTGTGGCAAGGCATAGGTGTTAAAGCCATTGTATTTGTAGCAAACTTGAGGGCTGTCCCATGTATGGAATGAAAAATGTATAGAGAGTAGGATTTTTACATTTGAATATTCACAGTATTATTTACTTTTTTCTATATCTACTGGATATTAATGATTCTTGTGGATGCTAACATTCAATTTGATGCCGTTATATTTTCTTCCTACAAAGTCAAGGGGTAAATGTCACATAATTTGTGTCATCTGCATGATCTAAATAAGACTCCATCAATCACCTTTGGCTCTTTAGTGCTATGATTATCATATCAAAGTCAGAAAAAGAAACCCACTGAAGATAATGGCTTTTCTGTTGTCCATTATCTCTAACTCATTTCAAGTAATTATTAGCACATGTTCTCATTTACGATGAGTGTCAATATTTTTGAATGAGAGTGGTTTTAAAAAGAGGATATATCTGTCATCAGGGTTTTTTATGTTTTTGCCTATTTTGTAATTGTGAGATGATGATAATAATAACAATTACAACATTCCGCAATTCTTGAAAAGATGGCTTCATAATTCAGTGTTACACCATCCTGGGTCAGAATGTTATAAGAATGCTGCCAATCCTAAATATATTTACACAACATTAAGACCACTAAGACTAATGTAATCTGTTTATTAGTGGAATTCACAATAAGGATTACCAACAAATAATAATATAGTATTAGAAGTATTATTTATTATGTAAAGGTCCCATTCCTAAATATATTGCTCACTGGCTTATTTGAAACTAGTAATGGGCCATTTCATGCAATGTGTGTGCTTGTGATTCCATCCTTTCAATCCTGATTTAAAATATGCTCACTGTGAACTCATACAAGTGAGTAGCTTGTCAAAGGGACTGTATCCTTTTGTGCTCCTGGTAATTGCACCCCTGTTGTTGTGCCATAAGTGGTTATTCTTCTCTCTACTGACTACATGTTAGAGTTCCAAAATCACAATATCTGGTCGTAGCTGATCACTCGCAGGACTTGATCACTGCAAGAATATTCTGAGCCCAGGTTAGCAAGCTTGATAATCATTAAAAAAAACAAGATATGTGTGAATTGTCCTTTACTTTCAGAGAAAAACTCTTTCTCTGCATAGTTTTTGAGTGTCTGACATGCTGACCTGGTGAGATTCTGCTATAGACTGGTCTTACATAGTGAGTGTAAGCTTTTGCTGCAAGTGGTGGATTTCGGAGGGAGCACCATTTTCCTAATTCCTGCTCCTGTGAGCATCAGTCTGCAGCATGGTTCAGAAGGAGGGATGTTATTTTTGAATTTTTACTTTTAGTACTATAACATGATCAAGGCTTGCACTGTCTGTGACAATCCCCATGTTTGTACAAGGGAAAGATGAAGCATGGGATTGCAGCATTTACATTCTTGTTGCAGGCTCTGGAGATACTGCATCTATTTCCTTGGTATATTTAGTAACCAGAGAAGAGGCAGACAGTTTGCTGCCATGTCTGCTGCTTAGGCGTATCCTGCCAGCTGGCGTATCGCTATCATCAACTGGCAACAGCTAGGAAGTTGGTTGCTTACATACTACTGTCATCTGTGCACAAAGTGCGTACTTCTGGGAGCTTGAAGCATCTTTCACTAGCTGGGGCCAGATGGAACAATCTGGTCTTTCCAAAACTTAATTTAGTGCATACCCACTGAATCTGTAATCCACCAAGATAAAAGCTGCTTCTCAGCAGTGCATTAGGGCTTGCAAGGTGCTTGACAAATGCACTCTTTTTGCAACACATATGCCTGGTGGGCTGCATTCAGCTTGATGGTTACAGAGGAGAGAAGGAGGGAAATGATGCATGGTGTAGAGAAAGACTATAGAGATTTTTTTTCTGTCTCAGATAATAGCAGTAGGTGGCATCATTCAGTGGAACGGAATGTTGGAAGATTTGGAGCATATGAAAGGACGTACAGTACATATTGTGCTTTTAATTCTGCTGGGAGCCACCCAGAGTGGCTGGGGAAACCCAGCCAGATGGGCAGAGTATAAATAGCATATTGTTGTTGTTGTTGTTGTTGTCGTCATCATCATCATCATTATTATTGAATTCTCTACTACTTAGAGTGGTAGACTGCACTGTTTTCCCAATGTTTCCTTACCTGATAACGTCTACATTTTATGTGATCTCTCACATGATGTAAAAGCCACTTTGGGAAATCAGGTAGAGAGGCCTAATACTAATTTCTATGTCAGTTGTTTGCGGGGGGTGATCTGTTTTGTGATCCTGTTAACGCAGAAAACCACGGGAGCGGTTTTGCATTGCAATTTCAAGTAACAAAAAATTGGGGTAACCCGGAGTAAAGTTATTGCCTGTTGTTTAAATTTTAGCCTGACACGTGGTGGGGTGTCTTATTAAAAAAGCTGTTCCATCACACACAAAAATACTGCGCTGTAAAAGGAACATTAAAATTAGGACAAGAAGCGCCAGCATTATAACCAGTAAAACTAATGTAATACAGTAAACCCCGTTACTGAATGCAGCATTTGGGATAGCTGGCAACTTAGATGGCTTTAAAGGGGGATAAGGCTATGGAGGATAAGATACTCTGCACTACCTCCAGTATCAAAGGCAGTATGCCTCTTGATTCAATAGCAGATAGCATGTTGGGACAACAGCGCTGATCTGCCTTCCAGTCAGTCACTGTACTGCTCTTTACTTCCCAGTAAGAGTTCAGCTACTACTCAAGGCTAACAGAAAGCCAGTGTGCCCTAGGTAGGCCTTTATTCTCTTGACTTAACAATTTTGTTATCCAGTGTGACAAATTTCAGCCCTACAGGATTTTTGATCATTTTGCTCAGACTATTTCAGGTAGCCAGAGTCTAGTTTGGCATTTATAATTGTGACCATATGTACTTTCTTCCCATAAAAGGCTATAAATATAAAGCTTGTTTTGTTCTGAAGTGAACCTCTCTCTAATAGTTTTAAATTATGTAATATTAAAGGCATTTTCAGTTTAAAATAAGATACTGGAGTAGGAAAGTTGTGCGAGCTAACCTGATCCTATCTTTAGAGCGTACCTACAAATGTAGTAGTTTCAAATATAATATTGCCAGTATGAGGTGTCGTCTGGAAAGGTTTTGCCTCAAACTAGGCATGCCTAATGGGGTTTATGACAGCCTATGAATTTTCCTCTGAAAAGGGTCAGCCTGGAGGTCAGTGAGTGCTATACAAATTGCACTCTACTTAAGCCTTTAATTACCCCTATTAGAATTTAATCTGCTGCCAAGTTCATCAAATAACATTTATAACTTCAGAAATGTCTGTGACAAACTTCCATTTAACTTGTAGATTTACTCTATGGTAAATTTTCTTCTGTTCCTCTAATTTTTTGTTATTAAAAATTGTTTTGTTATTTAAAAAAATTAGTGAATGGAGACCAAAAAATTGCACCCATTATTTTGTAGACATGAGTTCAGAAAATCTCTGAGCATCCATCATCCTTTTATTCTAAGAATTGAAACTGGGCACGTTACAGCCAAAGTTAAGTAGCTTTAAATCCCATTGGCATTGGGTGCAGACTAAGTTGGTTCAACTTTTAAGTCCTGTTGAAATCTGTAGGAGCAGTTAAGGGAACTGAAATTAAATTTACACTGCTATCCTATACACACTTGCCTGAGTGTGTGTCTCATTGAATTCAATGACATTTATTTCTACATAGACATGTATATGTCAGGAGCCCATCCTACTCTCGAGTAGGACCCTGGCGGAGACACATACACAACTGGCATGTTCTCTCCCTCCTGGTCGATTGTTCGGGAGCTTCAAAAGCTTTCTTCTACCCAAACATCACAGCAACTGATGCCAACAGACCTCGGCACACTTAGGGATCCTCAGAGTCTTTGCAGCTTGCATAACAGTCCTCAGCAACTCAGCATTTTTGCTAATCTACTTTGTTTACATATAAACACACACAGAGCACTGCAACATGCCTCCTTCTCTCTCTAGCATCAGACAGCAAAGAGAAAGAACAAAGGACAATAGTCCCACTTCCGGAACACCGGAACACAAACATCCTGTCTCCGTCACTTCCCACACTGTGGAGTGAAAACATACACCATCATGTGATAGACAACAATCCCATGACTGCAATCACGGAGCAGGCATCTTAACAGTATAGGCCCTGCACATCTGAATCTGTCAGGGCCAGCCCTACCATTATGCAGAGTGAGGCATTCGTCTCAGGCAGCAGATGCTGGGAGGTGAGAGATGTTGGCTAAGTGTCGAAGAGCAGAATTGTGTGTGCCACACAACATGCCCTGTGCCTCCTAAGAGAGCTAGCCACCCTTAGCTGTAGCAGAGGACACTGTCCTTTTGCCAACATCAAAGTAAGATTCAACTGCCAACATAGTTGCTTTCTGTATGTGAAACAGGAGGAGGTGCCATTTTGTCTTTCACTCTGAAGCAACAAAATGTATTGGGTCATCCCTAATCCAAGTCAGAAATCTAAGTAGAAGAGTTAAGCACACTCCCTTAAAATTGGTGGCAGATAAAGGTGAATTTTTTTATTGGAATGTATACATAGATTTTATTTTCCCATTCTATAGGCAGATACATAGTGCCATAAAAATGAATTAGAAATAATTCTAGGTTACTTATTTTCTGGATTTCAATAATGGTTGTAAAGCTCTCATTACTGTTGGATTCACAGAACTGTGTGTAAGCTTTCCCCCCTCACAGCAATGTGACTTTCCATATTATCATCTATTCCTGGCATACAGTTTTTTAAAAAAGAAAATACCATGAAAGATGAAGGGGGAAGGAAGTCACATTTAAGTCACTTTTTAAAAAGTGTTGGCTTGTTGTTTCACATTTATTTGGACATTTAAGTATGACCAACTATTTTTATTTCCAGATTATCAAACTGTTGGATGGAAAGAGATCTCAAACTGTAGGAATTTTGATTTCCAGTTTACATTTGGAGATGAAGGACATACAACAAGGTGAGTGTTGCTTGCATCTTGAAAGGAACCTTGTGCATGGAGATGTTTTCAGAAGTTAATAATAATAAAATAACCTTCAGATGCATATTTTACATCACACATTCTATAGCTGTGCGTCCCTCTTGTTCAGCATCATGTTTTGCACAGGAACCAGCCAGATTCTTCCAGGAAACATGAAATAGGCAGTAACTTTTCCTTCTGCCTGCTTCCCACCCCTGCAATTGGAATTCATAGGCACACCGGCTCTGAACTGGAAGTTCCACTTAGCAGCCCTAGCATTCAGCTGTTACTACACCATAACTGCCACTTACTCCTCTAGTCCACTTTAAAATCTAAGCTAGTGATCATTGATCCTACAGCAATGAATTTCACAAATTGATTATGTGTGAAGAAGTTGGGGGGGGGGAGTTGTATGTTCTCAGTCCGCTGCCAATCAATTCCATTAAGGGGTCTCAAATTGTAGTGCTATGAGAAAAGGAGAATAATGCTGTCTAGTCTGACTTTTCCTATACAGTGGTGCCTCGCAAGACGAAAAGAATCCGTTCTGTGATCCTCTTCGTCTAGCGGTTTTTTCGTCTTGCGAAGCAAGACCATTGACGGATTAGCGCTATTAGCGCTATTAGCGGCTTTTAGCGGCTTATCTGCTGATTGGATCAGCTGATAAGCGGCTTAGCGGCTTAAAAAAAGGGGGGAAGGGGGAAAAAACCAGCAGGAACTCGCAAGACATTGGCGTCTTGCGAAGCAAGCCCATAGGAAATTCGTTTTGCGAAGCACCTCCAAAACGGAAAACTCTTTCGTCTAGCGAGTTTTCCGTCTTGCGAGGCATTCGTCTTGCAGGGCACCACTGTACATAGAATCATAAAATTGTAGCATTGGGAGACATCCTAGGGATCATCTAGTCCATCCCCCCTGCAATGAAAGAATCTCAACATGCTGTTTCCCCATCCAATCTGAAACCATAGCAGTTTTATTGCTGCCCCACGAGGACCGCTATACCATGCATAACACTATAAATATCTGCCTTAGTTGCCATTTTTCTTAAATTCCTAAACATGCCTAGCCTTTTCTCATAAGAAAGACGTAAATTATTTCACACATTTGTATAATCGCTTGCTTGAGAGAGAGTAGGCACTCCTGTCCTAGGAATTGGCTGTGTTACACCTAAAGTGGCTGTCTTGTAGAGATATCTAGTTTCAACCCTCTTGCAGTATTCCTTCCTATGAAGGAGCAGCAAAGCAGCAAGCTCATCGGCCAATCAACAAATTAATTTTTTCAGTTTTCTGATTTTAAGATGTCATTTGAGTAGTAATTGGTGTGCTAGGACTGGGAGGGATGGGATTACAGCTTACCAGAGCATAGTAACAATCATCATCATCATCATCATCATCATCATCATCATCATCTCTAGTCTTGGCAGCCAATGTCTGCTCATGAGAGGTGAGACAGAGACAATTGTATCCCCTGTTGCTGGCACGTGTTAGGATAGATGTAGAGTGCGTCAAGGTAGTGACAGCAAGGTCAGGTGTGCATGCACCTGTCCCAGCATATTGTTTCATAGGACCACTGACCCACAACCCCTCCCCAAATGCAGAGATAAGCTGTTACTGTATGTAATTCCAATGTCGTCAACTGATGACAGAAAAATAGAAAATTAGAATGAAAGGTTGGGTCCAGAGATAGATGGTTGGAATTCTACTCATGCAACCGGGGTTCTCCTGGTTCACGACTCAGCTGCTGCCCCTGAAGACTGAGGGAACATTTAGTACAGAGTGTAATGGGACTGGAGCAGGGAGGGGGGCTGCAACCGAATGGGGAACTTCTGCAAAGACATGTCTGGATCCAAGCCATAGTGCCTGAAGAAATTATTTTTAAATAACCTCTGAGCTTGCATCAACGTGACACTCTTTCTGCTCCGAAAACCTATCGCATCCGCAGATGTCCATGCAAAACTAGGGAGAAGATAAAAGAGAAGCAATAGGAAGACAATGTAATGCTATCTCAGGGTGGTGTAGGATTTTTGCCTTGAGAGATTTCCACCTTCGGTTGTGTCTAAGCCCAGTAACTGACATACTTGGCAGTTTTCATGTTGTCTAGCAATGGCAGTATGTGTAGCTCTGTACATCTGGCACACATATGGTTTGGTTTGCATTTGATTACTAGCCAACAAATTGAGGACCGCCACATTTGTGGGAGGAATCATCCACAGATGTTTCTTAGGAGAGGGTGACATTTTCTATTCCTGAAAAAGGTAGAACGGCGCTATCGCTGCTGGACAAAAGACAACAATATTAAGCACAGAGAATGGTTTTGTCGCCTTGTGGTGTAGTTCGAGCTCTCCGTTGGAAGAAAATCAAAACCTTTCTGTGCCAGATTAAAATAGGGGATGTGTCTCATAAAAAGCAAATATATATTAGCATGTCATTTCTTCTTTCTAGGCTGGGCATTCCCAGACCTCTGTCTCCTCAACACCATTATTGGCTGGAATCAAAGTGCTTTTCACTACTTATATATCTTTGTGGACATACAGAATGACCTTGTAGGTCTCCTTCTTGGAAAATAATTGATACCTATAGGAAATCCCAAAATGCTGCTTAGAAGTATTTGCAAATTTTTAATAAGTGCTCATTCCAAGGACAGCATGGAACATCGGGGGTTTGTCAGGATCCTTTCTTTATTAGGTACCCCATCATTCACTCCCACAGAAGTTCATTTGAGACCCAGGCTATTGGAACTTTCACCTCCTTCGTAGTGTATGAATGTCAGCAGAAGCTTCGTCAGGCTTCTTCCTTCCAGCATGGCTGCTGTGCAGCTACAGCACAAAACAGCACATCGCTGACCAAGGCTGCATACACACACCATACACTTAAAGTATATGCTGGGAATTGTAGCTCTGTGCAGGGTAAACTACAGTTCTAGTGATTCATTGTATGGGGAAATGTGCTTTAAATGTATGGTGTGATCTCAGCCAAAGCCTCTGTTACATTTTATACTGATGGCGTTGGTGAGGGTGCACAGCGAATAATTTCCCTGTAATTTGGCCCAGGCACAACTTTTCCATAGCACTCTTTGCTGTTTAAATAAGGCTCTGTTAGCTGCAGATTACCCAAGAGCTTTGCTGATTTTTGTTCCTAGTGAGAATGGATGTTTGAGAGACTCCCACACCCCCAAATTGAGTGGAAGGTTCTTCAAGCAGTTTCTTCTACGTTAAAGGCATACATAACGTCCTGCAAACAATACCTTTCCTCAAAGCCTTAGCTACAACTCTCTTTCCACAGCCCATCATCTTGCAACCACCCTTTGATGTGCCATGGTTCAAGTAATTCAATAAGCTTTTTAAGAAGGCGAAACAGAAAGCCACATTTTGAAGCCTGCCTTCACATTAGTTGGCAAAGCAATATTTTTAATATAAGAAGGTGCTTTTCACTAAGTGTCATCAGTGACCCATTTAGCCCAGTATTGTGAGTTCTGTCAGAAACATTCAGTGATCTCAAGCAAAGGATTTTCATGACTCTGCGTCCCAAAGTCTTTTATTGGGAGACCAAACTTGGAGAATTGATTCTGGGGTTTCATTCATGCCCTTTGCTGCCTAGCCAATGTAAGAGTTTAACATAATAACAACAATAATTTCACAGTACCACCAAATTATATATGCATTCAAAGTTCTAGAGAGGTCATCTCCTTAGCAATTTGTGGGGGGGGGATGGTAAAGTACTTTTCAACTTTTCTTGTAATAAGTTCATGCAAAGTTTATTCTTTGCCTCATGTCAAATATCTATCCAGTTACAAGGTCAGGAAAACTGGCAGCCGTGAAGACATATATGCATCTCAGTTCTACCCTGTTTAGTGAAACTATTGAGTGAATTTTGTACTGAGAATATTTTCTCTGGCATATGAAAAAGCCCTGGATAATTTGTGATTTTGCTGGTTATGGAAGACACATGAGAAAATCATTCAACAGCTGTATTGCATGAATATGATTGATAAGGAGCTGCTGGTTTTGGTAACAGATTACTGTATGCAGAAGTTAAAAACTATGTCACTTTTATAGTATATAACTTCTCTCTCTCTTTCTCTCTCTCTCTCTCCCTCTGTGTGTGTGTGTGTGTTGTCCATATAATACGGAGCAAGCTCTAATATACAACTCAGAAGTTGGGAAACAATTTCCTTTAAACGTTATTTCCTTTGTTCTGGATAATTTGCAGCATATGGTTTTTGTGAATCTGCCTACGGGCACCAAGCCTGATGTGGTTAGGTTAACATGAGTTGCCCGAGTCTTTTGCTCATGACTTCATGCAGCAGTTGAGCTTTCCTAACCTTCTAAGCCCACTTTTATACCCAGACTGCTTTTCTGCCTCATTAATCTTACAGCATTTTTGCATGACAGTCAAATAGTAGAAGGAGCTTTTTGAGGAGCTTATGCATCTGAAATAAAGAGGCTGGATCTGTTAATTTTTTTTATCAGTGTAGGATTTATCCCATGCCAACAATTAAAAAAAAAATCTGTGTTTGTCTTCAGTACCAGATAGTACTGTAATTCTGGTATATAAAATAGGTAATTTGATAGCCAAAATGGCATAGTGTTTGGAGTGTCAGACCTGAACCTCACCTAAGAGACTAGAGAGAAGCTCCCTGGGTGATCTTGGTCCAGTCACCAACTCTCAGCCTAACCTACCTCACAGGGTTATTGTGAGGATAAAATGTGGAGAGGGAGAACCATATACAGTGGTACCTTGGTTTTCGACCGTCTCCGTTGACGAACATTTCAGTTTATGAACGCCGTAAACCCAGAAGTAAGTGCTTCGGTTTTCAAACACGCCTCGGAAGTCGAACATGCCACGCAGCTTCCGCTGAGTGCAAGATCCTGAGGCGTAGCTGTCGGCTGTTTAGTTTTCAGTTTTCGAACATTTCAGAACTCAAACCGTCTTCCGGAACGGATTACATTCGAAAACTGAGGTACCACTCACTGTACACTATTTTGAGCTTCTTGGAGGAAAGGAAGGAAATGAATGTAGTAAAAATATTATTTTGTGGGAGTAATTACTTAGAATATTTGCTTTTTGGAAGCTGCCAGTCTCTCATGTGAGCAGAATTTCTGCTAGTTAAAGCTTTCTTAATTTAGAGGACTATTTAGACTTAAATCTTTAAGAACTACAAATGCCCACAGCTTTATATACTCTCAAATTGATTATTAGGCTTCCTTAAATCTTGTTCTATCAATACATTGTTCACACTGTTTTGGGGGGGAAGGGGGCGGGAAATGCAGGTATGAAAAAATAGTGAAATTTTAGATATAAAGTGTGTGTGTGTGTGTGTGTGTGTGTGTGTGTGTATGTATGTATGTATACCGGTATATATGCAAAGTTGTTTTTATAGTAAGTTTATTGTCCTGCTGCCGTCTTGTGTAATGCAGTTAGCAAGTATTTTTATGTGCGGCACTTAGGCTGAATGCATGGTGCTGATCTGCTTTTTGTCCTTGCTGACGGTTATTTTATCCTAATGGGCGCAATACTGTGCTAATTATCCTTATGTATATAAATTCTTCTTGTTGTGAGCAGACACCATAGGGCCACATAAAAACGTTTGCCTCAATTTCCCTACAAAAAAGGAGTCCAGAAACCAGACTTGTCCTAGTAACAGATTTTTAAAGGTAGAGGAACCCAATAAAATTACCAGCTCCTCACAGCATGCATCTATTTCCTTTCGACATATTGTGAGGTGTAGCTGAGATATCCTAACCAAACTGACAGTGTAAGAAGGACGGCTCACCAAGATTAAACGTAAAAATGAGGTTTTAGCAGCTGCTTTGGAATCCAGTTTCTAAATGTGTTAGGCTTTGCTGCAATAATCTCACCTTAGTGAATTCAGGCAGGGGCCCTGCAGCCAAATGTTGCAGTCTGGGCTCAGGTAACTGGGGGGGTGGAAAGATAAAAGTTATCATAAAAGACAAGAGTCTCTGTTCTAAACTGGGTCTTATTTCATGTGCACAAAAATATTTTTAGGATAAAGATAATTATCTAATCCTCTTTTTAGGATTTTTTTGGGGATTCTAGTGCTTAAAAGTGTAACTGATCTGCATGCAGGTCAATGGAGCATGAGACTTTCATATGCAATGGAATGTTTGGTGAGGCTTGGGAGGAAGACTGAGGAGGTCATTGAAGTAGCCCCACCTCTGGCCTGAAATGGAACAGCCCATTCCATTACAGGACGGTTGCAAGATACTTTCTCTTATCGCAACTCTGCAGTGGGAGGTGAGACTTGCCAAAGGTCAGGTGGAGGTGGCTTGCAACTCACCCAAAATATGGGGGCCGGGGGAGAGAGGAAGAATCAAGCAGCATTTGATATGTAGGCTGTATGTGTGTCGTTTGAGTGACAAAGGCAGGAGTACGCCGTGCTGGATCTACAAATTTTGCCGGGGAGGGGGCAAAAGTCTGCACTGCGAACATCTCACACTCTGATTAAACTAAACATAAACTTTGACATTAACATTAACATTCACACCTAGGTCAGTTTTGGTCTGACCAATGTATGCATTCCTAGAAGCTCAGTCCAATTTTTTCTGACAGTAACAGCCCTTCAGCAGTGGAATGGACTCCCTCAAAAGGTGGTGGACTCTCTCTTTCATTGAAGGTTTCTAAGCAGAGGTTGTCTGGCTATCTGTCATGGATGCTTTAGCTGAGATTCCTGCATTGCAGGGAATTGGACGCGATGACTCTCAGGGCACCTCCCAATTCTACAATTCTGTGATTCACCTTAATAGAAAGGTGGCTTCTTCCATTTTAAAGGATGCATGAGCAGAGCTGTTCCCTTCATTGAAGTAAATGGGAAACCCTGTTCACAAAGGCACTAGATATATGTTGTTGTTGTTTAGTCGTTTAGTCGTGTCCGACTCTTCGTGACCCCATGGACCAGAGCACACCAGGCACTCCTGTCTTCCACTGCCTCCCACAGTTTGGTCAAACTCATGCTGGTAGCTCCGAGAACACTGTCCAACCATCTCGTCCTCTGACGTCCCCTTCTCCTTGTGCCCTCCATCTTTCCCAACATCAGGGTCTTTTCCACGGAGTAGATATATGTACCGTGTATGCAACTCTGGATCTGAATGCATTGTAGATTTTAAATAAAGTTCAGTAACAATCATTTCCCATGGTTGTTAAGATCTTATATTTGCCATTCATAATATTTACCTTTTCCTAACCACCTTTGTTTCTAAGTTAGGCACAGAATCATAACTGACAAGCAGAATTTTAAAGCATTCTAAATGTCATTGGACCTTTTAATAGAATTAATTAGCCTGCCACGGAGAAAATTTACTAGCCTGCTGGTTAATTTCACAATGTAAAATCATGGGGTTAGAGGTAGGAGGGGGAGCAACCTTATTACTTTTAAATAATTATTTAAAGATGCTTGTCTTGCCTCTCTCAAACATCACAGAAAAAAACAAAACTCAGCAAGAGCTTTTAAACTGTTCAGCTGTGAGTGGTCACTTCTCCTTTTATAGGTAAGGCAATATGTGCAGCAGAAATCAAGATACCAGCTATTAACCTTCAGCAGATGCAGAATCATAGCTGGTAGTCAAAGTTATTAATATTCCTACTGTTTTAATTTAAGCAAACAATTTCTCTTTAAGATGCAAACTGAAATGTTATGCCTGGGATACTTACATTTGTGGGTTTTATAAATAATAATTTGTTTTTGGAATAAATGAAAGCCTTTCATGGGTTTCTGTGATATTACATACAAAAGGCGCTTCCGCAGAGAGATTTTTTGTGGAATTGGTGCTATTCATGCATACAAGTTTTTCATGTCATCCTCATGATGCCATTGCCATCAAAATGCCAACCCTCTTCTTTCTTTTACATTTAATTCGGATTTCCTCTTATTGTAGAAAATGTGATCAGTAAAAATAGCCATAGATGCTGGCATGATGAATTGGTTGCGTCCACTTCTGATTACATGGAATTGAAATATCCCCCACATTACAGTAAAAGCCAATGTGCTAGCAGAAACTCTTTCATACAAGAGCACATTTTGTCTTTTTACACCATTCACTTTACCTGCCACACCATCAGTAGTCTAAAAGAGTCAACTAGTAAACCAAACTCCATAGAAAAAGGTCAATGAAAAATGTCTGCATATAGAGGACAGCAGCCACCTTCTTTCAGTGTCTTAACTCATAGCTATGTGTAAGCCTGCATGGGAGAAACGTTCACATGAAAGCTAACACATTCCCCAGTTTTTTTCTTTGCTGTTTGTGGCAACAGATTAGCCAACAAACCCAGTTGTGACATATTATCTAATTTATGATTTTATATTTTCTACAGCTATACTAAATGTGGATCATTCCATCGTCGACTTAGAAACGCTGGAAGCACTGTATGAGAACGTAAGTATAAAAGGGTCAGTTCCACACTGCTAGTTCACAAATAGAAAGAATTACAAGCCTGGTAGATGAAGGGAATGCAGTGGATGTAGCCTACCTTGATTTCAGCAAGGCATTTGACAAGGTGCCCCATGATATTCTTGTAAAGAAACTGGTAAAATGCGGTCTTGACTATGCTACCACTCAGTGGATTTGTAACTGGCTGACTGACCGATCCCAAAGAGTGCTCATCAATGGTTCCTCTTCATCCTGGAGAAGAGTGACTAGTGGGGTGCCACAGGGTTCTGTCTTGGGCCCGGTCTTATTCAACATTTTTATCAACGACTTGGATGATGGACTCAAGGGCATCCTGATCAAATTTGCAGATGACACCAAACTGGGAGGGGTGGCTAACACCCCAGAGGACAGGATCACACTTCAAAACGACCTTGACAGATTAGAGAACTGGGCCAAAACAAACAAGATGAATTTTAACAGGGAGAAATGTAAAGTATTGCACTTGGGCAAAAAAAATGAGAGGCACAAATACAAGATGGGGGACACCTGGCTTGAGAGCAGTACATGTGAAAAGGATCTAGGAGTCTTGGTTGACCACAAACTTGACATGAGCCAACAGTGTGACGCGGCAGCTAAAAAAGCCAATGCAATTCTGGGCTGCATCAATAGGAGTATAGCATCTAGATCAAGGGAAGTAATAGTGCCACTGTATTCTGCTCTGGTCAGACCTCACCTGGAGTACTGTGTCCAGTTCTGGGCACCACAGTTCAAGAAGGACACTGACAAACTGGAACGTGTCCAGAGGAGGGCAACCAAAATGGTCAAAGGCCTGGAAACGATGCCTTATGATGAACGGCTAAGGGAGCTGGGCATGTTTAGCCTGGAGAAGAGGAGGTTAAGGGGTGATATGATAGCCATGTTCAAATATATAAAAGGATGTCACATAGAGGAGGGAGAAAGGTTGTTTTCTGCTGCTCCAGAGAAGCGGACACGGAGCAATGGATTCAAACTACAAGAAAGAAGATTCCACCTAAACATTCGGAAGAACTTCCTGACAGTAAGAGCTGTTCGACAGTGGAATTTGCTGCCAAGGAGTGTGGTGGAGTCTCCTACTTTGGAGGTCTTTAAGCAGAGGCTTGACAACCATATGTCAGGAGTGCTCTGATGGTGTTTCCTGCTTGGCAGGGGGTTGGACTCGATGGCCCTTGTGGTCTCTTCCAACTCTATGATTCTATGATTCTATGATTCTAAGTGAGCTGTGGGCACATATCCCACCTTCATGTCCCATGTTCTCTTTATCCAAATGCTGTCTTTCTGCAACAGAAATGCAGGTTTCCCCCCATTGTCTTTAGTAATAGATGTCTGGTTGAATCCACCTTGAGATACAGTTCTTGTTTTGTTCAGACATTTCAATATTGTATAGTCCTTCATTTTCGTTTTGCATTCTTTCCTCCGGTAATGCCATACTTGTACAATATTCACATGCAGAGCAAGAGTTGAGGGTTCATATGATGGCTAACATTGCTTGGGAGGAACACAGAGTACATACAGGAGCACCACATGCAGACATCAGTACAACTCCTTCACATGCCAGCCAAAATACACCGGTGGCTGGTTGGCTTCTGTAGGCACTGGTAAAAAGGAGCAGGGCTAGTCTATGAAATTCTGCTCAACCCCCTCTCCTGGCCTTATGTTCTTTCAGTGTTTGAATATATAATTTGAACCCCACTATAATTGGCCCCGCTATAACTGGCACAGGTTAGAATCTTCTGTGGTGCAACCAGGATCAGATAACTATTCTGGAATAGCAGTGGTGCCATTGAGGCCAAATCACTGTTGCTCAGAGTACATCCTGCTCAAGAGACTCCAGATGCACCCACATGTAATTTGACAGTTCCATTGTATCTTGGGAAATGTAGTTCACATAGCAGTGTGTGATTCAGTCAAGCATACATGTGCAAAAGTTTATGCAGCTTCTGAGAACACTGTGACATCCATGACACAGATTGGGCCTCATCGTGTATTTAATAATAATGTGTGTCAGGCTGTGTATATATTACGAGCCTAAAGTGCAGCCAGGTTGTTCTTTTTTCCAATTCAGTCTGTGGCTTATTTGTGGGAAAATGCAACAGAACACAGAATTTCATAAGACACAACAGGATAGATGTGGACTACAGCTAATGTCATGTGTACACTGCTTCCCAAACCAGTGGTGAGAGCACCCAGGATGAAGAGTGAACAAGAATGTGAACAAGAATTAGCTAAGAATTATACTAGCAATTCAAATCTAATTGTTGTCCATGGTATGCTGAATTGTGTCAAGTGAAACAAAATTGCTTCTACATTGAAAATACCTTATTAGGAAAACCTATCCTGTTCATGTTGCGTGTATGGTTCTGTCAGTCTCTGTTTGTAGGTGGGACAGCAGCACCTACCCCTGAATTCTGCCCCTTTCTCCTTGCCACTCCAAGAAGTATTTAGTGATTCCAAAGATGTGGGCATTGAAACACATTGGGTTGTTTTTTTCTCTTGAGGCTAAGAAAACTCATTACTGGTTGTTTTTTTCCATTGGAATTGCAGAGAGCGCAGAAGGATGAACTGGAGAAAATAAAGCAGCATTATGACACTTCAAAAGAAGAAGAAGTGAAGCTTCTTGATAAACCAGAACAGTAAGATGGTCCAGGGGTCCTACCATAGGTTCCTATCATTCAAACAAGTCTTTGGAAAGCAGAACAGTTGGAACAGCACTGCATAGAATAGAATAGAATTGTTCAAAGAAGCTCCCATGTGCCATATTGTGAAATACCCATCCCAACACTAGAAAGCCCATTCTGACGGATGTCCACTTCTGTTGGAAATCTCAAAAGGCCGATATTCCATAAAATTTGGCACTTTATTCTATTGCTGAACTTTTAAAATTAACTTACGCCTACTTTCCTGTCCTTTCCAACCTCCTGCTTCTCTTCCTAGCAAATAACAGTGAACTAATGTTCTAAGCTTCCCACTGGTATTCATTAAATATAGCAGATATGGATTTAAAAACAAATGCACCACTCCAGTAGGCCAAAGGCTCAGAACAGTCTTTGTTTCATACAGTGGCTCCATTCGCACATTCCACTGAGCCAAAGTACGGCTAAGCACAAATATGCAGCTCATGGAGAGGAGATTGCAGCTGGTTTGCTTCTCCCCAGTCCTTTCATCTCAGCCCAGTGTGGTGGTGTTTGAACCTAGGTTCATGGTTCACCTCTCTCCTCCTTAACCACTGGTTGTCACCATGAGATTGGGTTCAGATGACATGCTAAACCCTTATCCACTGTGACACACGTAGGGGGTGGAAGAGAAGTAGGAGAAGTCCTGTTGTGAACACAAGAGTGCAAAATGCATTGTGGTCCTTGTTTCGTTAATCTTTACAAGATCACTGCATTAGGGCTGGCAGAACAATATTACTCTTGATTTCTGTGTTGGGACCGACAGCATAAAGTTGAGTCCCATAGCACTCAATGTGACTTTCTCTCTACAAATTGTGTTTGGAGTGAACCCTAGAAATGGCTGAACTCCTGGGTTCGTATTCAGATCTGGAAGCAATCTGCTCTCTTTGTCAAACAACCGCAGTAGAGCAGTGTTTCCCAACCTTTTTTGGGCAAAGGCACACTTGTTTGATGAAAAAAATCTCGAGGCACACCACCATTACAGCCCCGTGACGTCAGCGCGCAGCGTCACGCCGGGAGGGACGCACGAAAGTGTAAGTTTCAATTTTTTCCCCTCCCCCTTGCCGTGGAACCTCCAAGCTTTGGGGGTGGGGGGGAGGAGGCAGCAAAGCGAGGCAGGAAGGAGAGCGCGGCTTGGCTGGGTGAGCTTTGGCAGGGGCAGGGAATGAGAGCCGCGAGGCGGGTGCTGCGGACGGAGGCGCTGCCCGCCGAGCTCGCAGGCAGCCAGGCAGGCAGACGGCGAGAGCCCCGCGCTGGGCGGCCTCTCCTCGCCGCCGCCGCCCCGCCTCTCGCCGCCCGACTCGCCCGCCTCCCTCCAGGCAACATCTCGCGGCACACCAGGCAACATCTCGCGGCACACTAGTGTGTCGCGGAACAGTGGTTGGGAAACACTGCAGTAGAGCGAGGGGGACACACACAGTTTATATAGAACTGTTCCCGACCAGCAGAGTGCAGTATCTCTCCCTATGTCTCGTTCTTGTTCATGCTCTTTCTCATGTACATTAACTGCAATGTTGAAGTTTTAAGTCTGTCCATTCTCCTTTCATGGTAAATAGCAGCATGCACCATATCTTGTATCATTTAAATCACACAAAAAACTAATTTTATGAAAGGAATTTGACATTATTCGCTGATAAATTGTATTGGATGAATGTAAAATTAGGTAAATAGGGAACTTTTGTGTTATTTTTTCCACCTATTTTTGCAGGTTTCTATATGAGTTATCCCAGATCTCCAATTTCGCAGAACGTGCTCGATGTATAATCTTTCAGTCTGTCTTCAATGAAGGAATAACTGCAGTCCGTCGTAAAGCTGATATTATTAACCGTGTTTCTAAGGTAGTTGTCAGAACCGATTGTAAATTTGTGGTGAAATAATGGATCTGGGCTGGTTCTAAAGCAACTCTACAATAATATGTCTTCAAATAAAGTGGGGGAGGGCGGAGAAGGAAATACAGCAATACAACTCACATTTCATCACCGGAAAATGTATTAATTTACTTTTCATTTCTTATTTAAGACATTTGTGTCCCACCTTTCCTTAAGAAATACAAGATGGCTAACAATGCAAAAGCAATGAAAATATTTTTAGAACAATGGCAGCATAAACGCAGTGGCTTCATTGCACAGATCCAGCTGTGAAAGCATTAAGAAATAATGTTTACCTTTAGGTTTCTGGATTCAAACTTTAATCAGAAATTGAAAAGCTGCTTTTGAAAGATTTCAGTGCAATTCTATTTCATTCTACACCAAAGCATTCATAAGTGTAAAAAGAGGCTAACATTTGAATGGTATGTATGTACTCGTCCTCTGCTTTCCGATATTAAACACTGGCATTCTTCTTTCAGGATTTGCTGGATATAAAAAGTGTGAAAGACATTTTAGGATTGATCCTGGCTTTTGGAAATTACATGAATGGAGGGAACAGGACGCGTGGTCAAGCAGATGGGTTTGGTTTGGAAATACTTCCCAAACTAAAGGATGTTAAAAGTAGAGTAAGTAGTTTTTGGTGGTTTTTTTAATAGAATTTTATTTAAAATTGGCATTTTAAGCAAAGGTCTGCCAAGTGCCAATGTTTCTCTCTTTCTTCCTACAATTCTTTGCTTTTCTTTATGCCTGAGACACAGGCACTGGGATATAGCCTTTCTCCATACAAATTAATGGGTGTTTCTTATTGCTACAGCTTCACCACTACAAGCAGCCATCCCCCAGTAGCAAATGACAAGTGAGTTCTTGAACTCACTGGGGACTTTGCCATTAAAAAAAACAAAAAACAAAAAACAAAAAACCCAGCTCCACAATAACGTATGCACATATTCTTGTCTCCAGAAAATAGATCTCACAGTTTCGGACATGGATTACAACATTCATGAGTGAGATTCACAGGGCATCGCTTCAGAACTTTAAAGAATTGATTCAGAAGCACGACTCATTTGCCGTTTTCCATTCCCAACTTTTATTTATGTAGAAAAAAATATTTTTATACTGCTGCTCATAAAAAGCGTCGGGGTGGTTTACAGCAGTCATACATAAAACCATACAATAAAATTCATATAAAAATTTTATAATCAGATCTCAGCTCACTATTATAGAAAGGTGTGTTCTTTAATTGCCTTCCTTAGCTTGGTGGAATAGAAACACTTTCAGCAGGTGTTTGAAACAGAAAGTGTTGCGGAGTGTTCCGCAGGACTGAAGGCTCGCTCACTGGTGGAGGAAGAGGAGTGGGCCGCCCCTGGCAGCGCAATCCCAGTAGGGTGCCATCGTGGCTGCCCCCCTGCCTGCGCTGGGCGCCATGCCCCTACAGGTGGCGTGCCCCGCCACCAGGACACACACCAGCCCAGACCCCCACTGGCTCTCCGCCCCCCAGTGCCGGAGCATGAAACTCGCCACTGGGCTCGGTTTCTTGTTGTCAAATGAACCTTACCAACTCAGAGAACAACCCAACATTGCTCCTGCAGGCAATCTCAGAGATTGAGCTAGAGTGGAATGGTTCAGGCATCCCCTAAGGCAGTGTTTCCCAACCTTTTTTGGGCAAAGGCACAATTGTTTGAGGAAAAAAATCTCGCGGCACACCACCATTACAGCCCCGTGACGTCAGCGCGCAGCGTCACGCCAGGAGGGACGCACGAAAGTGAAAGTTTTCAATTTTTTCCCTCCCCCTTGCCGGGGAACCTCCAAGCTTTGAGGGTGGGGGGGGGAGGAGGCAGCAAAGCGAGGGACTGAGGGACGGCGGCAGCTGAGGCGGCGGCGCCTGTTGTGGTGGTGGCGTCGATAGCGGGCGGAGGAGGGGGCGGCGGCGGGGCCGAGGTGGCCGGCGGCGGCGGGGGAGGCGGCGGCGGGTGGAGCAGGAGGGCGGCCGAGGCCGGTGAGGGAGTAGGGTTGCCCGGGGCTTGAGGAGCCGTCGCCGGGAGTTGCTGCTGCTGTTGTTGCTGCTGCTGCCCAGACATGCCGGCCTCCTCCTCGTCTGCTTTCTCGCGCTCCTCCCTTTTGCACGCACTGCCCCGCCGCCGCCCCATTGGCTGGGTCCTGTCAGCTGATCCTGTGTGTGTGTGAGGGGAGAATGGAGAGAGAAACCTCGGCACCACCACCGCGGAGCCGCCCCCGGCTCGACGCGGATCCTCGCCGCCGCCGCCTCTCACCGCCCGACTCGCCCGCCTCCCTCCCACGGCACACCAGCCAACTTCTCACGGCACACTAGTGTGCCGCGGAACACCGGTTGGGAAACACTGCCCTAAGGTGCCGTGGACCTGAGTTCTTCTGGGCATTGAAAATTAACACAAGGACTTTGGACCTGGCTTGGTGGTAGATGGGCAACCTGTTCAGATGTTTTAGCAGTGGCATTACATTTTATCCACCAGGTGTCCCCATCAGCAGTTTGACTGCTGAATTCTGCACCAGCTGGAGCTTCTAAACCAAGAGCACCTCCACAAAAAGCCATGTTACAGTAATCCAACCTCAAGCTCACCCATGAATGGACTACCATAGTCAAGCTATCGCTGGCCTGGAATGGGTATAGCTGGCGAATCAGACGAAGCTGTTAAAAGGCATTCCTAGCCTCATTTTGTGCAATGTAGCTATCAATTTCTTACACAAAGGATGCTCTGCTAACCAGTGCTTGTATCCAAAGGTGCATTTCTGCACACATAAAGTATCTCTTGGTCTTGCTCAGCTTCATGCACAAGCAGAACTGCTAGAATGGCAGAGCTCGGGGGGGGAGGAGGAGCACCATCACCTCCTCCAATTCTTGAAGGGTAGTTCGTTAAAGGACTCCGAGGGGCGTCGCCTCGTCCGAAACCTACAGAGGCTAGGGCCTAAAGCGTGCCTCCGAGCGGTAACCCCTTGGGGAGCGCCTAGGGATGTGCCTCTTGGGGGCTCCCCCTGTTGGTGCTTAACCCTTCCCGGTTAGACCGGATAGTCTGTTAGGGCCAATGCCTAAGACCAATACCGCTCTTACCTGTAATCAATAAAGTTGTGGCCATTTCCGCCCATTAACCTAAATACTGGTGTCCGGTGTCTTTATTTACTCCATCTGGGGAGGGGGCGGGAATTGCCACGCAAAAGAAGTACTGAATAATAAAACAGGAGTGCAATTTTATAAGCATCTACTGGCTCAATGGGTCTTACTACCAAATAAGTGAGTATAGGATTGCAGCATTAATCCTAAACATTTGTGGAACTTAGTGGGACTTGCTACTGAACAGACATGCATAGTCAGATGCTGTTGGGAGTCTTAGGTCCATTCTGCGCTGCCGGTTGAATTACCAGTTAGGTTGTGTTGCATGGTTCTTTAAAAAAAATATTTAGAACAAGCAGTTAAGAATTTTGATGCTGCACAATGGTATTAAAATTAAAATGAATACATGGACCCTGAATTTAATACATTCTATTGATGTATTTTGCACAGCGAAATCCTATCTCAGTAGCTTTTGGTATGCTATTCAAAAGCAAATGCACACTTCAAAGGCATTCCATATATAATACAGTTCAATGTCTTTCTCTTTGTGCTATTTAATAATTTCCTGTAACTAGTGATTTCATACCTAAAGCACAGTTTATCCGTCTCCCTAGTTAATCTTCACTGAATTGATTCAGTACCCTGTGTAATAAAGGAACAATGTCAAACAAATAGTGCAAGATAAGAAAAACATTTTATTTTACGTAAAATGCTTTCTTTTGTCTGAATTTGCATTTGTTCACTTAAATGACTGTGTGATATTCACAGGACACTCCACAAATCTATTTGTAATAATCTGTTTGATGCCCTTTTCTTTTGCATTGCATAAGATTGCTCACTATTTCAGACATGTAGATAATGGGCAGATAATGTAAGGCCTGTAGGCTATATAGGGGTTTTTAGTCCCTTTAAAAGGCCAAGTTACACCTGGCAGTAGTGCAGAGGTAAATAGGTCAGAAGGTGAGCATCAGAGCTTTTTTTTCCAGCTGGAACTCAGTTCCGGCACCTCTCAGGTGAGTGTCATTGCCATTATAAGAGATCAAGGGCGGTGATTGTGGTGAGCTCCGAAACCTCTTTTTCTTAAAAAACATAATAGCACTGGTGCATGTGTAGGTTAACCTGTCATAGCCTTATGCTACCAATCCCAGGGGTGGTGTTAGGAGGTGGACCGGGGGCTGAGCCCCAAGTCTCCTGCCTATCTGCATTTTCAGCTTATCTTTAAAACCTGTCTTATGACCCTTCCAGAAAAACCTGCATGCCAGTCCCTTAACTGCTAGTTTAGAACAGTACATTTTTGTATTGGCCTCTGTAGGTTCATTGCCACCTTCCCCAATCTGGTGCTCTCCAAATGTTTTGGACTACAGTTCCCATCCCAGAGAGGAGGGACGAACAGGGATGGTGGGAACTGCAGGCTAAAACTTACGGAAGGCACTAGTGTCCAGTGGGAGTGTATCTGAAGAAGTGTGCATGCACACGAAAGCTCATACCAAGAACTAACTTAGTTGGTCTTTAAGGTGCTACTGGAATGAATTTTTTTATTTTGACTATGGCAGACCAACACGGCTACCTATCTGTAACTGGAAGGCACTAGGTTAAGGAAGGCTGGTCCCGTAAATCTCATAGTAACGTAACATGCCATGTGATTAGGGAGACATAGTATTGTCACCATCCTTCCTCATCTACTCTTCTCTGCTAAGCGAACTGCAGTGACCCTCATGGAGCTGATACATTAGGGATTGGGAGCAACTAGAAGCACCAGTGATTGCTGTCACACTATTGCTGATGCAAAGAAACCAGTTGTTCCTCTTTTTTCTAGGTAAGGCAGGGGTGGAGAACATGTAGTCATCCAGATGTTGCTGGATTCCAAGTCTCATCAGGCCCAGTCAACATGGCAAATAGCTCTGGATGATAAAAGTTACAGGTGTCCAACCACATCTGAAGGGTCACAGATTCTCCACCACTGTTTTAAGGGGGACTAAGAAGTTCAATACTGGAATGAGCAATTAGGCTTAAGGCATTGCTCATTGTCCTGGAGACAGCAACAATTGAACCTTAGTTACTTCAAAAAGCCATTTGCCTTGGTTACTACAAAAAGGTCCCTTGTCTCATTAGAGATATTGAGTAGGCAATTGTCCAGATTGCATGAAATACTGCCCATGATGGTGCCATTGGTCCAGTTGAGATGCACTGCCAGCATGGGAAGTACCTGTATTATTTGACCAGCCCAAATGATGGACAGTTTAGCACATTGCTACAATTTTGCATACTATTTTAAATTGTTGTAAGGAACTTAAAAAAAAAAAAATAGTATACATCTTTGACCTTTAGAAAGGTGCAGTATAAATGTTAGTATAAGTCAATACATTATATGATATGGGGCCCACTATTAGGAATTTTCCAGTCCTGGCAAGGATAAGACCATGGTGGAGTCTGGTGGAAACAGGATAGCCAGGATTGACAGGCAAGGCACTTGTATGCACTCAAAAGCCACAGGTCAGAAAGCAAGTGAGGTCAGAGGCACATCCTTCAGAACCCTGGACAGGTCTGAGGCAAGAGATAACTCGATCTGACCAGGGATGGTTGCTGACTGAACTCTTATTGCCTGAGCACACACAAACCAGGCTCTGCTCCCTTGCTGGAGAACAGAGAGACTCCTGGCACTCCATCTTGGTTGCAACTAAACATAATATACAATTGGAGACAGGTCTTTTTCTGTGTATGTTTGTTTTAAATGGCAGTACTTCTAAAAGTGTTCTCATTACCTCTCTACTGTTTGGAATCTTTCCCCTCTTTTAGGATACTAATATCAGCCTTGTGGACTATGTTGTGATATATTACCTACGCCATTGTGACAAGGTAAATCATTTTGTTGCATTCACTATTTACGGTAAATTGTGTGTTGGTACATTGCTTAAGAGAATGAATAGCCATGATCCAAGGGTTTTGTGATGTTTTGTTCGCAAATAACTTCCCCTTTGAGAAAGAAAACATAGAAGCCCACAGGAACCCCAGTTCAATAGGCAATTCCCACTGTGTATGCCTGTATCTTGGATCATGGGGGGGGGGAATTAAAATAGGTTAATGCAAGTATACAAATGGGATTCAGAATAATCCGGACACAACACAGTTGCCCTTTTTTTTTGGCCAAAGTTATTGAGTCAAAATCCACACTTCTGACATAAGTTTTCTTGGCAGCCATCCTTGTATCACAAGGGTACTCTGTTAGGTACTCTATAAATTAGCTTCTCCCGATTTCCATTTTATTTTATTAAGATTTCAACTTGGTGCCCACCTCCCAGCAGTTTCAACTTGAAAATTGCTTGGCATCCTGTTCTCCATTGTATTTGACAAAGCCATGTGCAGAATTCCAGCTCCAGATATTAAAATTCCATTAGCACATTGCATAGCCTTTCCTCTCTTTTTTGCTGTATTATCTTAGAACAAATTTTAGTGCATAAGCTGCATATATGAGCAACAGTTTATTTTTCCGCTTGAATCTTTAAACTACATAAGAAGAGGGGGAAAGGCTGAATAAATGCTGCACTTACAATCTATTGGTTCTATTTATTTGATCACATTGATAGGTTCACATTTAGGGAACAATGGCTTGTTTTGTCAGAAAATCTTAACACTATTATAGCTACCAGGTTTTTTTTCTTTGTCTTGTTTAGGATGCGGGAACAGAAAGGAGTGTGTTTCCTCTACCAGAACCGCAGGATTTCTTCCAAGCATCGCAAGTTAAGTTTGAAGACCTAATAAAAGACTTGAGAAAACTGAAGAGAGATCTAGAAGGTAAATAAGGACCAGGTACCATTTAAAAATCTACAGCCAATCTTCTGTATGTTATATTGGAAGTAAGTCCCCCTAAAATCTATTAAGCTTCCATAAATTTGCATAAGATTGCAGCCTTACTACTTAACAATTCAAGCTTAGCCATGTCTACTCAGAATTAAGTTGTATTGAATTCAGTACACCCAGGCAAGTGAGGTTGGGATTGCAGCCCATTATTAGTGCTTATTCCTGAAACCAAACTTAAAGGTTATGCTGTTCAGTGGTCTGTCCCAGGAGTAGACTTCTTATTTCAAAGCCAGTGACAAATACTTTTCTTAATATCACATTCAGTTCTTCATTCCCAAAGGAAATCTGCAGGAAATGTGTGAATTCCAAGCAAATTTATTCTAATTTCTCTGGGGGGCTCTGAATTTAACCTTGCAAATGGATGAGCCCAATAACCTGTATACTTGTCTCTATAGTTCAGTAATGTGCAATAATCATGTGAAGGACTGTTCATTGTTCACAGTAATGGAGAATAAAATAAGCAGTTTGGGCACAGTCAAAATAATTGCATGCAAATAGAGATGGTGCTTGCCGATTAAAGAGAAATTCTACTCCTAAAGAACCAAGAAAAGGCCCCTTTTAAAAGGAAGAGTGGTTTGACTGTTTGACAGAAGGAGCTACTCAAGAGGAGGAAGGCCCAGTTGCACACAAATTGTCCTTACTTGTATATGGGCATTTTATTCTCCAGGTATTCCAGGAAAGGAAACAAAGAAGTTCACATCTAGTTCTTTGGCCACAGTGACTCAAACTAAAGTTTCACTGATATTTTAACTAACAGACTAGCAAAATTAAATTATTTGGGCCCATAAACTGAGGGATAAATTTACTCCTTGAAGAATAGGGAATAATCTATATAATAATATTGGTCTTACTGTCCTTAAAATAGAGCTTTCTATGTATATTGAATGAAAGGATTCTGTTAAGGTTAGACAATAAAAGTCTTCACAAAATAATTTATTATTCCAGTTAGACATGGCTGAATTAGCCTATAGTCCCCTTAAAGCAAGTTTCAAAGGTCAGCTGTGGTAAGGAAGTATCAATTGTTATTTATTCATCTTTGGCATACATGAATGCTCTATCTCCTCTCATCTCTTAGCTCTGTAAAACCCTTGGCCTGCCCTCTCTTGTGCTAGTTTGTGCTGAAACGTGATCTGTGTTTGGTCTTCTGTTTTTCCAAATGTGTAGTCCTGGTGCTCTAGATTTCATTCTTGCTGGCCGTGCTTCAAGACTTTGACATGCTTATGATGTCAATGACAGTTACAAAATGAAGGCAGAAAGAAAAGCAGAATGCTGATTTCACTTTTCATCTTTTCCAGCCTGTTTAAACTGAGGAGTTTGTTAGACTCTTTGCTTCTACAGCAGCTGATGATTTCACTAAATATTGGATAGAAGTTATGCAGGCACTTCTCTAGCATACATGCTACTTTGCTTTGCATGGGACATAAAGTTCCATGTGCCTTATCAACCTGAGTGAAGTGCATTTGGTTGAATTCATTTAGTCAAGAGAGCTCTGTGTAGGGGACAGGGGAGAGCAGGCCATTTTCACTAAAGGAAGACATTTTGCCAACCACAAAGAAGATCACAAGTCTAGGCACAAGAGCTGCTCAATGGGAAGCTTCATTTAGCAACTTCTCTAGAGAGAGAGAGACATCATTCCTACAGATTCAGATTCTGGTGTATTCCTACAGATTCAGATTCTGGCATATTCCCATTTCATGGGTTCTACACATTTTGGCAGGGGCGGCACATCCTGTTTCACTGCTTGAGGTGAAACAGGACGTCCTGCCTTGCCAGCTCTACTGCCAGCAGAAAAGTGGCACTGGTGGAGAAGCGGTGTTGGCATTGTGTCGATTTCTGGCAAGATCTCACGTGCTCCACAAGATGCCATGCAGTTTCATTGAGCTCTCACTGCAAATGGTTGCGGATGCTGCCACTGCTTCTCCACTAGGGTGTCTGCAGTGGCTTTGCCTGTGGGGATTCTGCTGCCTGGGGAGGCAGATTCACCCTGCCTGGTGGCTGTGCCAGCCCTGCATTTGGTTGTCCTGCTAGAGGTGTTCCTTGTTTAAATGAAAGAGAAGGTGGTACAGCTGTCAAGTGCCAGGAAGGAAGAAACTTTGTTTGGGGCACCATGCTTATCTGTCAGACCTAAACAACTTAGACAAAACCTCACTGGGATCACTCTTCTCATTAAGTTCTATTGTGTTATTGTTTGAACTGTTGCAGTGCTTCATTTGGTGTTTAGCTGATAGTTCTTTGCTAAGCAATGCCAGGTTGAGGGACTTGTGTTCTGTGCTTCCACTGGTGAAGAGATTGAGTCTGCCCAGAAGAGGTGTCTCGGAGGTGAAGACTGTGCTCTGCTGACCTCCAAAAATGGGAATTCACAGTAAATAAATAAATAAAAGTTTTCCCCCGTATAACATTGTAGAAAATTCTGCATGGAATATTTTAACTGAAGAGCATTTTGTTTTTTAGTACATATACAAAAGATCTGATGAGCATCTGTAGTTTATGGTAGCCATTAAAAACCTGTGGCTGCTGGCAAAATGCGAGTGAAAGCTTAAAGCTGAAACAGATGTGATTTGCAAAAAAAATGTGTTGGAAGAGGCATAAGTCCAGACAAACAAAGTCATTCATATATATGTTATTTGGACAAGATTAAGTTCTCTGTGTTATAGGTATACAGATCCAAAAATAGATGTATGGTGGAACCGTGGAATTGGTTGTTGTGATTTTATTAATGTTTATGAGTTCCCAGATTTGCATGCGATTGGCTTGGGCTATATTAGCTTATTAAATGTTACAGTTCTTGAATTCATTTGGGGGAGCATTCTGAAATGTGGGATCTGTCCTTAGCAATTGGTGTGGACATACAAATAATATTTAATTTTTTAAAAAATAACAAAAGTAGTTTCTGTGAGTAAACAAAGAAAGAAAAGGGGGGAAAGCTGTTACTTTTTCACATCAGAAAAGCAAACAAATTATGATGGAAGAGAAGCAATTTTGCAGTAAGATCTCAGCTATAGTGAGATCTTACTCAAATCTCAAAATGCTGTTAAGAGATTCCTTCTAAATAAAGTAAAATGTAGAAGCTAAGAATCCACATCATCTGTTCACACCAGAGTTAAATGACTCTGCTCTAAGTCTCTAGTTTTAAATTCCAAGACCCTACGGAACCAAGAGTTCAAACACAAACGGGACCACTGGTATTTTTATCCTTTACTTGGGTTTTCTCACTTGAGATTTTAAAGATATAATATCAGCTAATACATAGTCAAACATATTTTAAGGGATAAAGGATAGTATTGTAGATAAAACAACCAAAACCATACATGTAATATATATATATATATATATATATATATGCTTTCGTAGATTTTCACGGGTACAGGAATGCAGGTTTTGGTGTCTTCGGGTGTCTTCCCGTGTAAGAGTTGGGGTGTCTAGGCGACGTTTCGACGAGGTCTCACTCGTCATCTTCAGGCTGGTGCTTTCGGCTTCTTGTTACTAGAACAGAGCAGGATCTCAGTGTTTGAGTTCCTATAAATACTGTTGAGGGGGTGTGGTGTATAGCCTCCAACGTTCTGGGCAGAGAGGAAGTTCCCAGGTTAGTGTGCCTTTTCTTCTTTTGTTCATTAATTACTTGAGGGATATCTTGAGTGATTTCTTGAGAGATATTCTGAGTACCACTTAGGAGGGTCATTAGGTGTGGATTAGTTGCTAAAGCTTTCGTGTCTTGACCTCTTGAGCTTGTGAAGAGTTTTTCTGAGAAGATGGCTGTACTGCACTTAGTTGTGCTGCAGGTTTTGGTGTCTTCGGGTGTCTTCCCGTGTAAGAGTTGGGGTGTCTAGGCGACGTTTCGACGAGGTCTCACTCGTCATCTTCAGGCTGGTGCTTTCGGCTTCTTGTTACTAGAACAGAGCAGGATCTCAGTGTTTGAGTTCCTATAAATACTGTTGAGGGGGTGTGGTGTATAGCCTCCAACGTTCTGGGCAGAGAGGAAGTTCCCAGGTTAGTGTGCCTTTTCTTCTTTTGTTCATTAATTACTTGAGGGATATCTTGAGTGATTTCTTGAGAGATATTCTGAGTACCACTTAGGAGGGTCATTAGGTGTGGATTAGTTGCTAAAGCTTTCGTGTCTTGACCTCTTGAGCTTGTGAAGAGTTTTTCTGAGAAGAGTTTTTCTGAGCTTGTGAAGAGTTTTTCTGCACAACTAAGTGCAGTACAGCCATCTTCTCAGAAAAACTCTTCACAAGCTCAAGAGGTCAAGACACGAAAGCTTTAGCAACTAATCCACACCTAATGACCCTCCTAAGTGGTACTCAGAATATCTCTCAAGAAATCACTCAAGATATCCCTCAAGTAATTAATGAACAAAAGAAGAAAAGGCACACTAACCTGGGAACTTCCTCTCTGCCCAGAACGTTGGAGGCTATACACCACACCCCCTCAACAGTATTTATAGGAACTCAAACACTGAGATCCTGCTCTGTTCTAGTAACAAGAAGCCGAAAGCACCAGCCTGAAGATGACGAGTGAGACCTCGTCGAAACGTCGCCTAGACACCCCAACTCTTACACGGGAAGACACCCGAAGACACCAAAACCTGCATGTATATATATATATATATATATATCAACCCCACCCCAGTAAAAGGCACGCTGAAAATTAGGGTCCAAAGACTTGGGGTACATAAGAATGTTTTTGCCTGGCTCCTAAAAGCAAATAATGATACCACCAAGCATGCGTGCCTGGGGAGAGCAGTCCATAAACAGGGATCCACCACTGAAAAAAGAAAGAAGTGTTTGGATTTGATATCCTGCTTTATCACTACCCGAAGGAGTCTCAAAGCGGCTAACATTCTCCTTTCCCTTCCTCCCCCACAACAAACACTCTGTGAGGTGAGTGGGGCTGAGAGACTTCAGAGAAGTGTGACTAGCCCAAGGTCACCCAGCAGCTGTATGTGGAGGAGTGGGGAAACAAACCTGGTTCACCAGATTACGAGTCTACCACTCTTAACCACACTGGCTTCATGACACCTGGAGGACACCACATAAGCTATCCCTGGAATAGGCAGATCTGAGCTACATGGAGCATTGGTCTGATTTACGCAGCTTCCTATATTCCTAGGACTCCTATCAGCCCCAGCCAACATGATCAATGATCGGGGTGGTGGTAGTTGTAGTCCAAAAACACCTGGAGGGCACCAGGTTGGAGAAGCCAGCTTTGGAACAAGAATGTTATTTCTCAGTGTAAGACATAAAATACATTGGGGATGGGGAGAGCAATTAGGAGAAATGGAATTGGCCCAAGAGGATGATGAAAACTTTATATCCAGTAATACACACAGTTCCAAAGCCAGTATATCGGAAAGGATTTTTTCTAGTTAACAGTCAACGTAATATTAAACTATGAATGACTCAAGTGAAGAGCTCTTTACTGGTATTTCAGTTTATAATTGTTACATTCTCCATTTCCCCCTTTTCAAATGTTTGGCTGCAACATTTCCAAAATCTAAACAATAGCTTTAAAGCAAATACAGTGTCCAGAGTCTTAGATGTGTTGCTATGGTGTGAAAAATATTTAACTTTGCTAGCAGTTTTTGTTTTGTTTGCTTTTAGCTTGATTTATTTTTGGGATGCTTCTTAATATAATAGTTTAAGGTGGTTTGTAAAACTCGAGATGTCAAATACTGCTTTGCTTTGCCAAGCTCTTTAAGCCAAAAAAACTTTAACTTGAACATAAGTTCTGCTGGATCAAACCAAAGGTTTATCTGCTATCTTCTTTCCAACAACTTTCGAGAAACCCACAATTTGTGTGCCTAAGTTAATTTTAAAAGTGCCAGATATGTATGGTTTAACCAGTATTGGAAAAACAGAATATTTCATATATAAGCTAATAGTCTTTTAATCATGCCTAAACCGTAGACTTTGAAAGATCAATTTTCATCTCTCTTTTCAAACGATGTTAAAACTTTAGCCCATACTACGTCAAAGTTCATGTTCATATCTGCTACACCAGTACCAGTATTCTGCTGATGCTGAACCAGTTCTGACCTCCAAACAGGCTGAGATTCATTTATTTAGCATGCAAGCCTAAAGCGCCAGTCCTAGGTCATTTTGTCCTACAAAATGGTTTTCAAAGCACCAAGTATTTGACCAGTTCACATAGACACAGGGGTGCAGTTTTTATAGGCGGTGATGATCAATTCAGGTGCAGTTTTGTCTTCTGTAAATCTGCATTAGCTTTATTGGACATTTCTGTGTGGAAGGATTCTATGAGACTGGCTGCATTCAGATGCCTCATCAAACCAAGACTGTAAAAGCCCAAGCATGATTTGTTTTTGTTTTTTAAATCTAAATCTATGTTGCTCTACTTTGCACAAGGTACCTTTGCCTTCTTTTCTTTTCTTTTCTTTTCTTTGCAATTCTCTCCTCCACCTCTCACACCATATTCCAGAACTTTCCTGAAGGTTTCCGAACCCTCAGTAGAGGCATTGGGGGGGGGGGGCAACAGGAGTCTTTGGTAGAGAGACGGTGCAAAAGTCCTGTTGTGAGAACAGACTTCTACATTCATACCTTGAATCCCAAACATCTTGCAAGTCAAACGTTTTGGCTCCCGAATGCCACAATCCTGGAAGTGAGTGTTCCGGTTTGCGAATGTTATTTGGAACCTGAACATCCAGCATGGGTTCCAAGGGTTCTGATTGACTGCAGGAACTTCCTGCAGCCAATTGGAAGCCGTGCCTTGATTTCCAAACGTTTTGGAAGTCGAACAGACTTCCAGAACGGATTCCATTCGACTGTAATGGCAGTAATCACATAAAAAACTGGTTGCTATAAACATATTTGGTACTTAGGAATTAATTGTGGATGAAGTAGAAGCAAAAGATATGTAGTCAGTTTCTGAGCTCAATTCTGTTGTTTCATAACTCTCGGTGTGTATGTGTTACTTTCAGTTTAAAATAATTGTATTTTTTTAAAGTCACTTTTACAAAAATAATTGTTATAAAAACCAAAAATATACAAGCTATGTGTGTTAAAATCATATAAAATAATACAAACCTAGCAGCTAATAACAAATAATACCAATCTTTTCAGTATTATTTCCTTAGAAAAATAATTTATGCCCTGAGTTTAACGTCCCAATTATAAAGCTTCTGTCCAGGAGGCACATGGTTTCAAATGGACTATGAAATAAGCATGTCTTTAACAATCCTGTGATGGTATTAACTGTCAGGCTCTGAGCAGACATTAGGAGATACACAAACAGTAGTGGCTGTTAGAAACTTTCACTGGTGTGTAATTCATGAAGGATAGTATCAGTGACAGGTTTACAGGGGTCCATGCTGTTAAATACTTGGGTTCACTGTCAGGATGATTCCCATAAGCGCTACTGGTAGGTCCTAGTATTTGTTCTGCAATTCACTCTTATCAACACTGAACTATTTCTAGTTTTACATTTACTTTTAAAATGACACTTAGAAATACCAACTCCCTCCTGATTGACACTGCAGTACCCCTTACATGAAGGTTTGTTTATATGTAATGATTCTTTGGACAGATTTACAAGTGTCTGTGGAGTTTTAAAAGACAATTTGCCCAACAGGCATTAAGCGAGAGACACTCAGCTTTGTAAATATTTTAGTTTGTTTGGGGATTTTTCCCCTCAGGTTGAGCCAAATAGCCCATTAAATCTGTAGAGAGTGGCAAACTGCTAATCAGCAGCTCAAGCTATGTTTGAACATTTTGCTAATGATTTCTAAGCTTTGCCGTGGGAACCACAATATACATCTAACAGTACGCAAGTTGAGGAATTTTAAGGAATGCCTCTCATTACATTCCATACACATTTTGCAGTATAGATAATTTTAATACTCGTTTTAAGGTTGATGCAGCCGACACACGGCAGGCATCCAGAAAATCTATTTAAAAATGTACTGTGGCAAACGATTACATAAAGCTGCTTGCACATGATGCTAACTAGTTGTATTTGATACTAAATTGGAATGGGCTCTCTCTTAAGAAACCCCATCACTCTTATATGTTGATCTGCAAAGCTGCTGTTCTGACTGCTAAACATTTGGTAATGCCAAATGTATGAGAATCAGTCGGTCCTGTCTAAAGGCCTTTCAGGTTCCATGTAGCTCTGCCAAAAAAATTTGATAGAATCCTAGCTCCAGATTGTGTCAGTCCAAGGGAACACCTCTTCCTACTGTAACTAATCCTGTGTTCTGTGCTAAGGCAGCTGCAGCTGTTGGTACAAGGTCTTCAGGCAAAGTTCTTAATGGGCAAACTGTGCTGGAGCACAGGACAGAGAAGAAAGGGTGCACATTAGAGAAGGAAGGGGAGAGAGTTCGCCCCATATGCTAAGGCCTGCTAAAGGGCTCTATTCTTGTAATACACTATTTGAATATTGCAGTCCACTACAAAGGGAATTCAGTTTGATTCACTAGCAGTTTTCATGCCCACCTCAAGGTTCTTTGGGCCATGGTTTGTTGAGTGAACTTTGAAGCACCCCTATTTGACAGCTAGGCGTATTTTCTTTATTATATACACAGGCCAGTATTCAGGAAGGATATCCTTCATGAACCAGAGAGCCACACTAGTGTAGCAACCAACCTCATGAAACAGTGTCCCATTTACACTGCTGTCTCTTTCTTTAACTCTCCAGGCCTCTTGGCTGCTACTCTTTGCTACAGCATCATCCAGCTAAAGTCATTTGAATCTCTCCAGAGAAAAAGTGTTGCATTTTCAAGTTGGATTCTTAATCCTCAGATCTGCCCTTAGCCATCATTCCTTAGCCATCATTCCAGTGTGGCACAGGATGAGGAACGACTGTTTACTACAGTACGTTTCATTATCAAGGGAGAAGACTGGAAAGGAGCATGAAGAGTCATTAGCAGAAACAGTTCATTCCAGACCTCTCTAAGAGTCCATTGAGGAAGTCATTTCATGCCTGTATTCAGGGTGTTTTTTTTAAGAATCCAGTCTCCTTTAGAACCTTCCTTATCTTCAGTTTAAACAAAACAGCCACCCCACTTCTCAATAAAACTGACTAGGATAAATATAAGTATGCACCTTTACATTGAACATGCATGCTTCTTTCCCTTCGTGAATGACAACATTATTCCTTTAGCTGCTGTGATTTGACCAACACCCGCAGCAAGGGAGGTAAGACATCTCTGCCCGACGTCCTCATTTTAAAGCATTTTGGTATGAGGAAGAGAGCTTTGCACCAGGACCTACATTGCTGAAATAAAAAAAAGAAATGATATATTTCGCATTAATGCTTTGTCAGGGGCAGGTGCTAGGAGCAGGTCAGTAATAACTCATACGGCATCAGTGAAGTTAAGTCTTTATTCAAAGAAATGAACAGCTCAGGAGGGCCAGGCCTAGTGAACACAGCAACTCCTTACAGTGAGATAGTTGTGAAGACCGAAGGTCCCTGCCTTCACACAATTGTCTAAGCCTCCTCTCCCCTAGGTCCTTCCCAAGCAGTCTGAGACCCCATTGACGCATCTGTCTCTGCTCTGACCTCTTCATACCTTGTCTGGTCCTAGAAGACCTACAGGGAGGGGTCTTGGTCGCAGCAGGAGGAGACCCCCTGGCTTCTTGAGCAGCCTGCCAATCTCGGCCTTTGGGGCCCACTCCTCTCCAGCCTCCACTTCTGCCTCTGATTCTGGACTGCTCTCTGCCACAGCCTCTTCCTGCTTATAAAACCCTGTTACCTCTTCAGTTTCCGCACAACCTCCCAGTTCCTCTTCTCCCTCTGACCACTTATCATCATCCAGCCAACAATCCCCAGCTCTGAGCCTTCTTCCCTTGGGAGTTCTCCCCAGCTAGTCCTCCCACCACCACTCCTCTCCAGCCAGCCAGTCCATGACATGCTTCTACCCTGAACCAATATATTCTAAAATAAACTACATTTATTTTATAAGGTTACCTTTCAAGTAAGCATGTTTAGTATTGCAGCTTTCTTTTAATTTCCAGTATGAGATCTAGTTTTGATTTCCATTCAAGTAACAAATAAAATTATCTTCCTTGAAATAACAGTAGGGATCTAGCAGTGAAGGGAAGGGTCAAGTTACTTGTCTGGGGAGATACTGCCTACCTTTCCATCTTGAACTGGGCTGCATGCTTTGGACATTTTCTCCATCACTGATGGGTTCTGCTGCTCCCAGGCTGTAAAGAAAAGAACTTGCTCAAGGACAAAGGATTCCCTTGCCTGATCTTATGCCATGTTGCTACTTAGCAAGTCTCCATGAAATTAAGACTGTCAGTTCTTTAAATGTTCCATATTGATATACATATGTTCGCTTCCATTAATATTTTCAACCATCGAATAAAAATATGCAGTGCATTCTGTAGTGAATCCCACATAAAAATGTAGAAAAGTATCATTAGATACTTTTGAAGTCATTGGCAATTATTTCTGAGTACAGTGGTACCTCTGGTTACGAACTTAATTCGTTCCAGAGGTCCGTTCTTAACCTGAAACTGTTCTTAACCTGAGGTACCACTTTAGCTAATTGGGCCTCCCGCTGCCACCGCACTACCGCCATGCGATTTCTGTTCTCATCCTGAGGTAAAGTTCTTAACCTGAAGTACTACTTCCGGGTTAATGGAGTCTGTAACCCAAAGTGTTTGTAACCCAAAGTGTTTTGTAACCTGAGGTACCACTGTAAATATGAATGGAATCAGGTTCTTTGCAAAAGTCATGCAAGCTTTAAAACCCACATCAATGAATTTCATGGTCAAATTTGATATATGAACATTTAATTTGCCGATCGGAAGGTCGGCAGTTCGAATCCACAGGACAGGGTGAGCTCCTGTTTCTCTGTCCAAGCTTCTGCCAACCTAGCAGTTTGAAAGCATACAAGTGCAATTAGATAAATAGGTACCGCTGCAGCGGGAAGGTAAACAGCTTTTCTGTGCACTCTGGTTTCCGTCACGGTGTCCCGTTGCACCAGAAGCGGTTCAGTCATGCTGGCCACATGACCTGGAAAGCTGTCTGTGGACAAACACCAGCTCCCTCGGTCTGAAAGCGAGATGAGCGCCACAACCCCATAGTCGCCTTTTACTGGAATTAACCATCCAGGGATCCTTTACCTTTACCTTAGTTGTCTTTAGTTTACTTGGACACTTTGATTTGTAGGTTGCTGCATTAGTTTTTCAATTTTTAAGTTCTGGGGTCAGACTGAAAGGTGAGAAGGTTTTCTCTCTTCAAATATATTCTTCAGGAAGCTGCATTCTTTTTTTCCTCCCATTTTATCACGCTCTGTTGTAAGCATTGGTGGCTGCCAAGTCAACAGTTAAGAAAATAGCACTGTGAAGTGTTTTGGGACAAGCACAGGCCCTACTGTTTATATTCTTCTTTAATTGTTTATTTTTAAATGACTTATATTCCATTTTTAAGGATACCAAATTTACACTTGGAATGCCTTTTCTGCAACACTAAGTGGCAGAAAGATCAATTTTACATAATACTGAAGGGGGGCATTTTGTAGGGCAAGTGTTGTGTTTTTCCAAAAATAGCTATTTTAGTCTTCGTTGGTTGGAAGGTTTCTGCTAAATGTTCCTGGTGGTCCACATGTATTGTGTGCTTTGATTGGAGTTCTTCTGCACCAGCTTGTAAAAACACAGTGGTATGTCATGGATTTGTTTGAAACTTTATGTTTGTTAAGATCCTTGTGATCCTCTTTCTTCTCCCAAAACTACTTCTCTGCCTAACTCCCATAAATAGGTGGCCTTGTGTCCTGCTTTACAGGGGACATCTTGTTGTCATCTATTTGAAGGGCTGTTTGGTCCAAGTCTGGTCTAATGATAAAGAACCATAAGGCAAAGTAGGAATCTTGACATTGCCCATCAGCAGTTATCACCTAAATCAGCAGCTTGAGCAGATACACAATTCACAGTCTTCTCAAGGGTCCTGTGTACTATAATTCTATTTAAATTAAATAATTATTCTGATGTATCACCTCCTGGCAAATAGAAGGAGAAGAAATGGAGGCAGTGAGAGATTTTACTTTCTTGGGCTCCATGATCACTGCAGATGGTGACAGCAGCCACGAAATTAAGAGACGCCTGCTTCTTGGGAGGAAAGCAATGACCAACCTAGACAGCATCTTTAAAAGTAGAGACATCACCTTGCCAACAAAGGTCCATATAGTAAAAGCTATGGTTTTCCCAGTAGTGATGTATGGAAGTGAGAGCTGGACCATAAAGAAGGCTGATCGCCGAAGAATTGATGCTTTTGAATTATGGTGCTGGAGGAGACTCTTGAGAGTCCCATGGACTGCAAGAAGATCAGACCTATCCATTCTGAAGGAAATCAGCCCTGAGTGCTCACTGGAAGGACAGATCGTGAAGCTGAGGCTCCAATACTTTGGCCACCTCATGAGAAGAGAAGACTCCCTGGAAAAGACCCTGATGTTGGGAAAGATGGAGGGCACAAGGAGAAGGGGACGACAGAGGACGAGATGGTTGGATAGTGTCTTCGAATCTACAAACATGAGTCTGATCAAACTGCGGGAGGCAGTGGAAGACAGAAGTGCCTGGTGTGCTCTGGTCCATGGGGTCACGAAGAGTCGGACACGACTAAACGACTAAACAACAACAACAAATTTATATCTCTGATATAAAAATAAAAGTTAGCATATGTAGATATTGTGCAATTGTGTGCCCTCTTTTGTTTTCTGAACCTTTCCCACTGATGTAGTTCTTCCCCACACCCCCAGCAGTGCGTAAGCAGGCCACCCTATCTTCATGCATGCCTCTGTCACTTCATACATAGTTCATAGATAGGATGTCCACTTATGTTTCATCAGAAAAGAGGAAACATATGTCCTGTCTTCAGCTGTGGCAACTGCAGTGCTTCTGAGATAAGGCCAATACTTTCCCTACGTGCCAAGCTGCCATGGTGGCACAGGGAATAGGTTTGGCACAAAGAGTAAGGGTCCTCTGCCCCATTGCTTGTTGCCAATTTGAGAAAACACAGGATATCACTTAATATTTCCATATCTTTCCCTTCAGTGCATGCACCTGACACTCTACATGAAGTTGAAATTTGCTAGAGTAGAAGAAATCCTTTTTGGGTTGATGCGACCCAAAGCAATAAAAGCAAGTCCACCTCAAATTCTTACTAAATAATTGCACTGCTTTCCCCATTATATAATAACTTACAGCCACTATGCAGAGTACATGGAATAGCATTTAAAAAAAAAAAAAGCTGTCAAGAAAATATGACTTGAACCTCCCATGAGTGGGTGTTATTAGATCTCCTGGTTTACAAAACTCCACCTAATCCCCTCCATTTTCAAAAGTAGCTGCACAGATTGTAACTGTGCCATTCCCTTAGGTAATTATAGGTAGTAATGAGTATGGGGAGTTGTTAACTGAAAATCACATAACTCTGAAAAATATATTAAGTTACACATATTTAAAGCTCTTATCCAGGCATTTATCACTCCCTTTCAGTTCTTTTCTCACATTACTACCTATATAACCAGTGATAAGTGCCTATCTGCCATTTATCTAGGTACTCTTTCCATTTATTAGAACTAAGTAAAATAAATATTAACCGGATTATCACTGACTCACAAGAAACTAGTAACTTCTATGCATGTCTTCGATGTCTTTTAAGCATATACTTCTGCAAGAGAATTTACAATGTTGTATGGAGGTATTCTCATTACATACAAATAAGCATTGATACATCATCACCTCATTTACAAATCATTTATATCGCTATTGGCTATAACATTTTCCTTCTTATATAATTGTTTTTCTTTAAATCCCCACACCATATCTCCCTTAATTGCCACTCTTCACATATAATTTCACTGAAGTTAAGATAATGCAATTATTACAAAGTGCAAATCAATTAATCTGCTGTTTTCTCTTCAGATGTGTGTATTAGACTAGGAACATATAGAACATATAGAAATGATATCAGTGTAAGTCAACTGGCCTCATTTCCAAAAATATGACTATGGGACCAAGATGTGAAACTGTAAATTACATAAGGAAGGGACCTTGCTTACTTCTCTGTTTGTAAATCATCTGGGAGGGGGGAAGCACTCTGCTCCTTAGATGTTTACTCAGAAGTAAGCACCACTGAGTTCATTGGGGCTAAGTGAGTGAGTGTAGGATTGCAGCCAGGATCTCAGTAATCACAGAAGCAATATAATCATAACTCCCAAATGTTTCAAAATGCCTTCTTAGTATAAAGCTTGAGCCATCTGGGTTGTTTTACTAAACTATCCGTTGAATCATGTAGACACCTCTAAAATAAGGCACATTGTTGAGTTTTTTAGTGTCTTTTGGTGCTGTACTTTAATATAGGTGATGAGGGCTAATTTGGGGGTGGTTAATACACAACGAATCCTGTTTCATGACATGGGAGCAAACTGTGATTTTGAAGCTAACCATAATCTAAGATATTCCCTGTTGGGAATGGCATTTTTAAAAATCAGATATTTTAATGACTAAGAATGCAGCCAATGTGGATCAGCAGAATCACTATCTTTAAAACCATTTTTTCTTAAAGAATTCAAATAATACTTCTACTGTTTTGATAGGAGACAGTTCTTGCATTCATGCTCTTGTTTGTTTCTACAATAAAAGGCACGGTATGAAACAGCCATTGGGGTTTTTTGAATGTTTGAGAATACTTGAATGTTATTTTAGTTGGTTAAAAAGTTTTATTAAAAGGTAACACTGAACTTGTCGTTGCAGTTTGTGAAAAACAGATGAAAGTGGTTTTCAGAGACTCACCAGAAGAACATCTCCAGCCCTTTAAGGATAAAATGGAAGCTTTTTTCCTGGAAGGTATGTGCTTTCCAAAAAACGTTTGTTTATATGTGTTCTCGTACTTTATACAGCCACATGAGGGTTCTCTTCTTAATAATGGCTCAGACTGCACCGAATGCTGGTGCCCATCTCTTCATACAGATGGGGAAGGGAGACCTTTTCAGATGGTACTGTAACAATTTTCCACATGGTCTCTTAGCTTCCATAATTTTACTTTACATTCAAAGGACAAAGACACTACATAACTCAGAAAAGGCTTTGCCAACATGGTACCCTCCAGATGATTTAAACTACAGTTCTCATTAGTCTCAGCCATGATCTCATAGTGTGGAACAATAAAATAAGAGCTCTGCATATAAAACCAAAAGCTTAGGAGCAACAGGTTAGGCCACATACCACTCACAGTCTTTCTACACCTTGCTGCGGCTCATTGTGCTCTGTGATCTGCTGTCTGGGGTAGCCTCCTCATTCTGCCTAATGTTGGGCTGACTCTGAAAGCTGAAACTGTGTGGGCATGTGTTAGGGCTTTGTCAGTCATGGAGCCAAATTGATGAAGCAGACTACCCAGCAAGATTCTTCTGTGCCAATCTCTACTAACATTTTAATCTCTTATATTTTGTGTAAGATTAATTCATTGACTGGTTTTGCTTCTAACCATTGCTTCAGAATGGATTACAATCTGTAAAAAAAATATTAAAACAAGAAACAGCGAAACAAAGCCGACAAGATGATAACAAAACACGCTTCATGGAGCAGATTAAAATCAAAATTACACAGTGTTTAAGAAGCCATGGAAAATAAAATGGTTTTTACCTGGTGCTAAAATACATGAGAAGGTGGCAGGTGAATCTCAGTGGAAGAGAATGTTGTAGAGAAAAAGTGCCACAGCTAAAAAGTCCTATTGGTTGCCACTCAGCTTACTGCAGGTGATGGGGGTACATGAAGAAATGTCTTCAATACAGATCTTAGCACATGGGCAGAAACACGTGGGAGAAAATGATCCCTCAGAGACTAAGTTGTAAAGGACTGTAAAGGTAAGCACAGGACTTTGAATAGTGCTCAAAAACAGACCACTGTTTCAGACTTGCAGGATATGTTCCCTTGTGCCAGTCCTACTGGGGACAGACCCAAGGGTGGGAAGAAGGCCGCTCCTCCTGGGTCCTTCACAGGGAGTGGCTTTCCTCCCAGCATCATTAACATTTTGCCCCTACACCTCTTAAATTCAGTGCCTGAAATATAATACGGCAACCTAACTCTCTTGCATTGCTTGCGGCCCATTTTGAGAAGCTTCCATGGGCTTTGGTGTACAAAATGGTGTCTATTCTGACAAAGTTATCAGCTCAGTAAGCCAGCAGTTGTTCTCCAGCTCAGAGTTAAATCCAAGAAGGAAAAGAATCTGGGAGCTATAAAAACTCACCTCTCATTTCAGGTGGGCCTCTGTGAGCCCCTGAAGTTCATTTCAAAACCTTCTTCATAAGAACTCTGCTAGTGTCCCTAGCCAGTGCTGTTTTGTGCCACATAATGTGGCAGAAAATTCCATACATTTATTTTGTGGAGTATTTTCCCATAGCTAGCCTAAATCTACTGCCTATCAATTTCTATTCTTGAGCAGACAACAAGTCCTCTCTGTCAACTTTCTCCACAGCGTTTCGACTGCTGTTTTTGCTCCCTTTTCAGGTCTGTGATAACTTCTTCTTTTTTTTAAGACATGGCAACCAGCACTGTACACAGTATCCCAAAGGCACCATAGGCACCATAGATTTGTTGAAGAGGTTTACAAAACTGGCAGCTTTAGTGTTAATATGTTTCCTAGTAACCCTAGTATGAATTTTGCATTTTGGCACTGCTGCTGCACATAAAGGATTTTAAATCGGTTACCCCAGGAGCTCTTTCCTGGTTAGTCACTGCCGGTTAAGACCCCCATCAGTTTCCCTGTGATTCTTCTGCCCCAGTGTGTATTACCTTACACTTTAGTCACCTTGTACCTCATTTATCATTTGATGCCCCTTCTTCCATAAAAAAGTAAAATTTGTTTCTATTTAAGTCAATAGCATTAATGCATGCTCCTTCTCTCTGGACTGCACTTTTGAGTATCACAAACTACAATTAGGAACACAGATCTCCTATTGTCACAGCAGTTCTACGAGACTCTTGTAAGGGAAAGCAGAGCTAATTGTAACTTGTGGTGCCTATTCAAGGAAATTGATATTCCCAAGCGGGCAGTATCTCCAAAAAAAGTCTTCAGCAATTTACTGCCAAATGCCTGAGAAATCACATGCATGGTGGCATGTTTGATGATGTGAGTGGCTAGTCTTACAATTTCATTTTTCTTCCACAAGCATGGCTGTGAAAGAGACCTGAAACTTTAGCTTTATAATCTTCCCAAATTCAAAACAAAGTATATTGCACTCTGTATTGAGTAAGATCTACTCCCGTGTAAATGTGCAGTGGGTTACAACCCTAGACTATAAACATCTCATCATAGGTTCCTGCCCCTCACTAATGATACGTTTCTAGAAAATGTAATACATATATTAAGCTTCCCCCATAAACTTAGCAGGGTTCCTGCAAGGGAAGGCCTCCACAGTAGGACTGTTTCAGTCACAGGTATGTCTGTTCTGGTGGTCTTTTCATCTCATTTAATTAGCAGTTTATATTTATGGCTCCAGCAGTAAGTGAGCTTGAGAAAGCGCTGTGTATATGTGCACATTAACACCAGCAGTCTCGCACACTTTGATATATATTGCCTTCTACTAAACTCTGAGCCAGCCTTCTGTTCAAATTAAGCAACCCTAAATAATCAAAAAAAGCATATGGGAAAAACCGACCTCCAGTTGTTAATAATTTCCCAGCCTTTTTCTACAGATAAACTTGTCTCCCCACAATGTATTCTATGATATGCGAGGTTTGCTTAAAAGGGACTGTCATGCTGAAATTATTCAGGAGCCTAGGGGCAAAATGGATGTTATACCACTTTAGAGGAAATAGCAGGTTTGGGGGCCCTAGGAATGGGGTAGGAATAAATAGAGTGTGCCCCCACTCTCTAGTCCTGATCTGGATTGGGGCCCTTGCACCCGATCTTTACAACCATTCATGCAATTGTTAATTGCATGGATGTTGTCGTGTTTGTCGCCCCAGGAAGCGTGAGAGAATCATGGTTCTCTTGATTTTGACAGTGATGAAGTTGGAAAATGATGAACCCCCTCAAATTATTCACTTATGCAATAGAATCTTGCTTCCGCGTATTACTATCCTGTGCCTAGAAATGTGTTCATTGATGGACCACACTACATTAATCTTAAAATTGTTTCTCAGAATTTCAGCTCAGCTCAGCGGTTTGCTGAGAATAGCATAGTGTTGATTATTGCTAGACTTAAAACAAGTATTCAAAGTTTTCAGCTCTGCACCTCCAGTTCCTGAAGCAAAAGTAGCAAATGTACCTTCCAGATGCTGTGGGACTCCAGCTCCCATTTGCCCCAGTCAACCAGACCAGTGGTTAGGGATTATGGGAATTGTAGTCCAGCAGGATCTGCAGAGCACCATCTTGGTCACGCCTCCCTTAAAGGCTGTGTGTTCCCTTCCACTAGTGCAGGAGTTTACAGCTTTACTGATTGTTGTTCAAGTGTCTGTCTTCCTGCGAGCAGGATACCTTCTCTGTAGTAATAAGGCTAAATAACTTACCTAGTAAAAGCTTGTGCAGACCACTATTCCCAGTACTTTAGCTATTGTTAAGGGATTGGAAGTGTTTCATTTGCACAGGCTGTGCATGAGGCAGAAAATCTTGCTATTTTGTTGGATCTGCTGGTGTGCAGGTATTTTTTTTAAGAGCAAAAGTACGTTTTTAAAAAAATCATCTCTATAAAGGTCGAGAAATGATAATTACTGGAAAAATCAACTATTACTTTTGACAACCTGAGTAAGGAAAAGAATTCTTAACTCTCCCCTGCCCCAGCCCTAAATGAAGTATCCCATAATAGTCTAATGATACGTTTCTTTAAGCATTCCCTGCTACTTACTCACCTATTCTTTGTACGTTTGGTCTGCTGTTGCATACATAACATTCACACATAATCTCCATGTAGGAATGCAAAATGGCTTTATATTCTTTGTTACAGAAGAGGCAGAACATGTTAGCATATGTGAGGCCAGCTGCTCTTACTCATAAAGGACTGATCTGGGAAGAAACTCCTGGATGGTTGATAGCCAAAGCATGATATGCCACATTACTATTTTTAATTAGTGGATATTTTTAATTAGTGGTAAAAACATAATGGAATAGTAATTTAAAATAATCAGAAATATGCTTCACAATTCATCAGTTTTTCCGTCTATGGCATATGTTTTTAGTGAAACAGTGTTTGAATAACCATAATTTCCATGTTTTTCAAATTCCATTTGTTGCTAAACATTTATTGTGATCCTGATTTTCATTGCCTCATGCTCAGGCATGTTTCCCCTTTCTTTCCATGGCCATGAATTGCAACAGCTGCAGGCGACTGGAAAAATGTTAGTAGTGCCAGGGATAGGATATGACTGTCTGCTCTCAACAGCAAAACTGAATCTTACAAGGAGATAATACTGAGATTCTCTTTTCAACAGGAATGTTTATTTGCCCATGTAATTGTTGTGTGCAGTTGTAGAAAGAGGCTCAGTGTACACAAATTCGGATCTGAAATGGATCTCGCCTTGTGAAGTAGCAAACGCTACTCTTAATTGAAATTTTGCAATCTAATGAAAAGAAAGCTGTCCTAACACCATTACAGTTACTTCTTCACAGTTGTGTTGTACATAAAGGGATCAAATTAGTACAAGTTAACTCATTTAAACCACCTGGTTTGGCAGTTGCTGTCCTTTTCAGCCAGGAAGTAACTATTCTTTTGATAACGGAAGTTATCTCAGACCACATCAGAATTATTCATGTCCATAGACACAGTTGTATAGCATTCAAGCCATAATGGATTAACTTCTTTATAACCCTTATTCACTGATGTGGTTATTCATTTTAAATGCAGCAGTCTTATACAAACTCATTTTCAGGTTTTCCATGTTTAAAATTCTGAAGTACTGCCTAAGAGTATTGTTTAGTGGGAAGCAATGACTATTTCACACTGGTCTAACAATTGCCCTGTGTCCTAATATCCCTCAATGACTCCTATACATGATTTTTGAATATGTGGCGATCTGGCTTCTTTCAGCCCAAGCACCATTTGGTCTGCTACGTCACCATCATATGTTGGTGAGCACATTTGTTAGTCCACATTAGGAAGGCTGGTTTGTGAACAGGGATCAGGTGACTGGATATAAATCCTTCATGAATATTCAGCCTACATGCTTCATGAAGATACAGAAAAGGTAAATGAGATCCCAAGGCCTTAGTCAGCAACTAGCTTTCACAGGAGAACTGCTTTGAGAATAGAGTCGGGGGTGTGGAGAGCCAAGGCTGGCCCTATCTCTTCAAGGTCACTAAATTGCCAAATCCTATTTCTATAGACATTTGTCCCTCAACATCCCTGTTTTGTCTCTAGGATGACAATTTCATTAGACAAGTAGTACCCTCGGTGGCCTGGTTTGGCCTAGAGTCTTCCATTGACTTTCCTAGATGTGGAAATCATGTAGACTTCTTATGATCCACTTCAACATGCCTTGTTAATGGTATGCTCTGACTTGGGAACATGAGGATGTGCCCTGAATCACCCCAATTTGCCTTGTTATTCAGGGAATATACAGATCCAGTGTGCACACATAGTAAATATTACTTGATTTTACTACCTAATGAATTCCGTACAAGTTAAACATGGACATACTGTCAGTACCTTATTTGCATCTGGTTATAATATTGGCCAAAGTGTGAAATAAGTGTGAGAAACAAGTGTAAAGAGGCTTACATAAATCATTTAACTCTTTGGGCAGGTAGTTTCAATCTAGTTATGATGTTTCAGACATGGCTATATTCTGAACTAAAAAACAGCAACCCTGTTCAGCGCAGTTTTGACCACTGGTCTAACCAAGCCCTTTCTCTAGCTCAGCATCAATGCACGCAACTTTAAAGGTGTAAATTATGAAGGAAAAGAATAGAAATAGACTCACATGTTCATTTCATTTTTAACATTATGCAGGACCATTTGCTTGTGGCCTGGTTTTGTATATTAAGATGCAATTCACAATCTGACCAGTACCTTTATGGATATTAAAGCCGCTGCAAACCATTTCTAACATTGAATATTCTCAGATATTGCTTTCTGACTCTCTAAGCAAAGAAGCTGTTGAAATTTTCACTTTCTTCCAAGCAACACTTGGATAAAAAAACTGAGTACTGCAGTTCTTTATTTTTCCAAACACACACTCACACACATATCCATTTTTGCCTTTAATCTATTCACTGTGATTGAAATATACATTTAAATGAGCAAAGAAACAGATGTGCTCCATATAAAATATGCTATAAATCTTGTCGCACAACTTCTTTGCTCCATGCTCTCTTTCAGAAACTGTCAAATATCCAATTTTCATTCTGGTATAAAATGCTCATTTTCTGACTTGGCGCCAACCACCATATGCCAGAATAAAGTCAGTAACCAACAATAAAAAAGGCAACATAAGCACCTTTGAAATGGTACAAAGCAATTAACAGTGGGAAAAAGTCTATATAAATCTATGAAGAATTAATCTCTGCTTTGCCACTGTCCTGCTGTGCATTTACAATGAGCCTCTGCTCCTGACCACCAGAAGTGGCTTAACTTCATAAAAGGAGAATGCCCTAATGAGGGAGGGAAAATAAATGAAAATGAAAGCCCTTGGTTCTTTTTATATCCTTTCCACCTTTTAACTGTTTTAGGAAAACATAGTTTTGCATATGTTCTGATCTGTGAGTCTGCTGCACATCTTGCATGCCTATATTTTTACCTGATCATGTGAAACCAATCTTTACAAAGCTCAATGTGAAGAAATAACCTCAGCTTCATAAATCATTGTTAGCATCCCACAGGAGGTAAGGCTGTGGTTTTTCTCTTCTAAAACATTTCAAGCCTTCACTTTCATATGTTTTTCCCTAAAATTAGTTTCATTCTGCCCCTATGCATTCTCTCTCTCTCTCTCTCTCTCTCTCTCTCTCTCACACACACACACACACACACACACACACATACAACGACCCATTCTTTACAAATCAGGCTGGATATATAAACCAATTTACTTGTTAGCTGGGTATTTATAACAGTCTCATGTTTTAGAGAAGACCTGTTTCCTATTCTTATGGACCATCATTTATCATAATTTTGAACATATTACCCCGTACTAAGAATGTGCTGATCTTTATGTTTTTTCTCTAATTCTTGCTAGAAGATTTTATATGTGAAATCTGCCTGCAGAATAGATTAGTTTAAATTTACTGAGTTTAAAAGGGATTAAAACTAATTTTCAAGTTTCTTAAACTGTTTGGGTATGCTTAGCAATCTCAGAAGTATGAATCAATGACATTCTGTTTGTAATACTAGCATACATTTCTGTTATGTTTAATAAGAACGTGTTTTAAAAGTTATTATCTGTAATCCCAGCTGGAAAAGGAATGATAGATTAACGTCATTTTAACCTACTTGCATGGGAATATTTTTGCAAAATTATATTTTTGCAGTTTCCAGTTAGAAAAACATTACTTTCAGCATAATCTAAATTTAGAGGCGTGCAGGGTATTCTGTTAGCACCAGTATATTTTAGTGAAGTGTTGCTAAAGAATATATTAATTGAAAACAAAATTTAAAATATCATCTTTCATCTTCTAAGCAGAAGTTTTCTTTAAGTAAAACAATCTGTCTTTCAAAAGCAAATTTCTAGGGGGAGAAGATTGTCGTTTATATTGAAAGATACGAAAGAAAAATGAATCTATAATATCTGGCTTAGCTGGCCTCACTGCCATAATACCTAGTAAACTAAACTTCAACATTATTTTGACAAATATATAGGCAACATTATCCTATTTTAAACAGAGCATATTTTCTTAGTTTCCTTGTGTTACTTCTGATAATAAACAGTTGAATTTGTTCTGTGGGCTGAATGCATAAATATAATCAGTGTTTTTGCATGTGAATACTCGAGATTTCATGTACCGTGGACTTGAAAAATGTTAAGACTTCCAAAATCCCTCCAGTTTAGGGATGAGTAGTATCTTACCCTTTGCACACCCACATGCACAAATATGTATACACTATACTTACATATGTACACTTCTTAAACATCAAAGCAACACTGGTTTGAAAACAGGTTAGGTTACAGTATTGCGCATATAAAACCTGGCATTTTTAAGATTTGTTAAACACTGCCCCTTAAAAATGTTGTTGTTGTTGTTAATTAATTAATTAAATTTGTATACAGTGGTACCTCGGGTTGAGTACTTAATTTGTTCTGGAGGTCCGTTCTTAACCTGAAACTGTTCTCAACCTGAGGTACCACTTTAACTAATGGGGCCTCCTGCTGCTGCTGCACGATTTCTGTTTTCATTCTGAAGCAAAGTTCTTAACCCGAGGTACTATTTCTGAGCGGAGTCTGTAACCTGAAGCGTCTGTAACCTGAAGCGTATGTAACCCGAGGTACCACTGTACTGCCCTATACCCGCAGGTCTCTTGTACATCTTAAGGGAGCAATCCAAACCCAAGATGAGCAAGGATGAGCAAGTTAGGATTCAGCAGTTCTCTGATTTAGCCAGCCAATTCCTGGTACAGCTGGGCCACACCAGTGTAATTCCCCCATGCTGGGGGGAACGGGACTTGGGAACAAAAACAGACATTTCATTAATTGATCATAAGCAATTAACACAGAGAGTTTTAAAATAATCAAATAACCAGGAAGGATCAGGACCATGATTCGGGGGGGGGGGTGTAATATTAATTATGCTACATATCGGGCGAGTACATGTCAAGGACTTGGTCATCCAGAATTTGGCCTTGTATACATGAGCTGACCTGGCATATATTGGAGATCTGGCTGGATGGGACAGGAATTGTAAATTGGTCCACATTTTGTGCACTTGGTTTCCTGATGCAGCAGCTGGCATATCTAAGTGATTCTGGAGGGCAGGGAGGTAAAGTTGCAGTAGTTTATGTGATTTTTATTTTCCGGTCCAGTTTAGCAATCACTTAATTTTGAGTGTGGTCTAATCCACTGAGCCTAGGGCTTGCCGATCGGAAGGTGGGCGGTTCGAATCTCTGCGACAGGGTGAGCTCCCGTTGCTTGGTCCCAGCTCCTGCCAACCTAGCAGTCCGAAAGCATGTCAAAGTTCAAGTATATAAATAGGTACCTCTCTGGCATAAAGGTAAACAGCGTTTCCGTGCGCTGCTCTGGTTTCGCCAGAAGCGGCTTAGTCATGCTGGCCACATGAACCAGAAAAACTCTCTGCGGACGAACGTCGGCTCCCTCGGCCAGTAAAGCGAGATGAGCACTGCAACCCCAGAGTCATTTGCCACTGGACTTAACTGTCAGGGGTCCTTTACCTTTTTAATTTTGAGTGTATGCACCTAATGGTGGACTTCTGAGCAGAGCAGAGATACCATTAATGTGCTAGACAACCCACTGCTCAAATAGTCTCCCTGCCTGATTTGGATGAGGTGATCTCCAGTCTGGTGTTGGAGCTTTCTTAACCCACTTTACTTTTCAAAAAGTGCTATTGAGATCCATTAAAATGAATGGAAGCTCAGAGATTTATTTCAGTGAGATGTGAAAATGCCCTCCATCAGTCTAAAAGGTGCCACCAATCTTTGTGTAGTTTTTGCCACAGCAAATTAACATGTCTGTCTTTTATGGAATTTGTACTCAATAATAATTGTCTAGCTAGAGCCAGGTTTTTTAGCTCTAGTTCTGTGTATCAATGGGAACAGAGTTCCTCACATAAAGCAAGTTTTCTATGTGATTTTTTAAAAAATTGGTTTGAATTAATTCACAATCTGGTCAAATTCATTTCATTTTGTCTATCGCCTACATAATTGTCAATCATTAAATAAAGAAAACCTACTTTGGGCAGTAGCTTGCACCTTTGCAACATTTAGTTTAAAGAAAAGGCGAGTGAGAGAAGATATGATAGAGGTGTATAAAATGTTGCATAGTTTGAGGAGGGTGGACAGAGAAACTTTTCTTTGTCTTTCATAGTACCGGACCTCATGGACATCCATTGAAACTGAATATTGGAAGGTTCAAGACAGCCAGCACATAGTTTAACAGCCAGAACATAGTTAAACTGTGGAATTGAGCGGCTTCAAAAGAAGATTAGACAAATTCATGGTGGATGAGATTATCAGTGGCTACCAACAGTGATGGTTATGTTCTGCTGCCCCTGTCGGAAGCTATATGCTTCTGAAAACCAGTTACTGGGTACCAAAGAAGGGGAGAGTGCTGTTGCACTCCGGTCCTGCTTCCCACAGGAATCTGGCTGGCCACTGTGAGAACAGGATGAAGGACTGGATGGGCCATTGACCAGATCCAGCAGGCCTTTATTTAGATAAGTGGTATTAATGGCGTATTCAGTGCAAAAGAAATGCTTACTGAAATCCCGTTATTACATGATATATGCCTCTCTACTCCAGAGGCTATGTTGTGTTGGAGTTCCAGAAGAGATTTCCCAGAACATGCGTTTTTGTCAAGAATGGATCAGACAGCACAACTTTCTCTCTTGGTCTGATGCCAGACTGTCTGGAGAGATGGCTTATGTCCCTTGTCAGGAACTGATGAATCTTTATAGGTTACCTCTGATTCCTGGGGAAAGATCTCTGGTGACGTCTTCATATATTTGTCCTTCCTAGCATGAGAAGAGCAGCATCTTGAAATTCCATCGGGAACTTTAATCTTGCCCTTTTTATAAAAGCCTGCATTATGCTGACAGTGGAAAATAAATGGCTTCGTTTCCAAAGATGCGGAAAACTTCTAAGATCCTAAATTGAGGGCCTACACTTATTAACCAAGAACACCCAAAGTTCTGAATAAAAGGAAATCTGTGGTTTAAAGGGTGAGGGAGGAGAGCACCTGTCATGAATGGATCCTCTAGATGTTAGATAGTTGAGATTCCTGCATTGCAGGGGGTTGCACTTGATCCCTTGGTATACTTTCCAACTCTATGATTCTGTGATTCTAGGAACAATAGCAGATATGCAAGGGTGACTCCATGCCACATTTTTTAATACTTACGTGTCCTTCGTGTTCACATCATGTATAGAAACAAGTGTGAGACAAGCATTCAACCCACACATTAGGAAGCCATGATGAGCTTGCAACAAGGTACCTGTCTTGGTTTGCTTCAGCATGCAAGAGCTAAATGGAAAGCAGGAAAATGGACAATTATGCATGTCCTCACTATAAATGTGATGCTTTTGCAACACAACAAGAATAGTTCTCTGATAAAAGACACCCCGAAAAGCTTCTTTCTATCAAGTAATACCCAGCTTGAAAGCTGTGCATGTACATCCAATTAAGTTTAGAGCCCACATGATATTTGTAGAAATACTTCTTTTATCCCCACTGCACTGGGCTCCACAATCCTTGCACATGTTCAGGATGGGAAGCTTCAGCACTACACCCTACAGTGTCTACAAGAATACACTATAATGCTTGAAATAGCTCACTCTTAGTACGAGAAATCTGAAATATAAAAAAATACTTTAGAATGCAGATACATATTCTGCTTTCTTAAATAATAAACATGTTGTTTATTTGTAGCTGTAGAAGAACATAAGACAGTGGAGAGCCATTTGGGGAATGTGCAGAAGTGGTGAGTATTACAGATTCTTTAACACGTTGCGTTATGAAAGGTCCTACTTCATCTTTAAATATATTTGAATAAGTGAAAAAAATCATCAAATGCACCAGAGTCCTTATTTTTAAACACATGCTCATACTTCCAACATTTTCATACAGCTTGTCTTGGACTTTAGGGAACAAGCTGTCTGAAATGGAAGCTTTCTAGACAAAACAGTTCATTATGTGGTAAAAACTGTTCCTAGAGTGTTCTACTGCAGACTCCAGGTTTTGGTGAGGGGTGTTGAATGATTGATTAAAATAATCACATGCACAGAAAAAGCAGAGACTTGGTAATATAAGAAGCTGCCTTAGATTAAGTGAGGTCATTGGTCTGCGTGGCTCAAACGTCTACACATAGTTCGCATACAGCACTAAAGCAAACTATGGTTTAGCCTGAATGCAGCAGTGGGTAGACTCCCAAGACAGGAGACTGGGAATGTTTTGCTCCTCCACCAGTTTTGCTGCTGCTGCTTTGAGCTACGTTTGTTGGAAAGAGACAAACCACTAGTCTGGGTTTAGGCAACATACTGAGCTCGGCGTGCTGAGTCATGGCTTGGGACACAGTAGTGTGGCTGCAGCAGAACTGAAGAAGAAGCAAAGCGGCTGCAATTTCTCCATAAGTCTGCATGCTTGCATGTGGCGTTCACTACACTTGCATATTCACGGTAAGGAATGATTTGACTCAGCGTTCCTTCCAAACTGAGCCATTGGCAGCAGCCCTCCAGTTTTGCAGCCAGGGGCCTCACTCTGCTGTACTAGGGAATGCCAGGATTGAATCTGCATGTAACACCCTGTGACTGAGCTGTGTTCCTTCCTCCAAGAGAGAATCTCTGGGAACTCAAACTCAAACTGCAAGCGCCATAGAGCAGTTCCTTAGCCATAGCAGCAGACTTAGAACATTTCATCCCAGCATCTTGGCTTTTGTGAAGGGAGAATTTCTGCTGTGTCTTTTTTAATGCAGACCTGTAATCTGAAGTGGTGCGGTCTAGGAACAATTTTACCACACGCTTGACAATTTATATACCGTTTAACTACAATTGTCATCAGCTTCAAAAGGGATTTGCTGTGTAGGTACAGATTGTTGTTTACACTAAAGCCCAGTTGATACATTGAATCCCAGCTGGTGCAACAAATGCTTTTTGTTGTTGTCGTTCAAACATCTGTTCCTCTCTTCACTGATTTGTATGTTCAGATTTCAGGTGTATAGATATTAATATACATTTTAATATTCTAATACAAATTTGTTGCAAAACAAGATAACAGTAGAAGACTCTTTCTAATGTATTTCAAGAGTACTTCAGCCTATAGTATGGACCAGGTAAATCTTAAAGTATTAGCAATAAACCTGTTGTTCATTGCTGCTGTTGTCAGTTTACCAAGATCCTGAGAAAATAAATCGTTTTCAGGGTATTATACCTGGAGACTTTCATAGGGTATCAACTGGTGTGATGTTGACATTGCTTTTAATAAATATAGGCTGTAATTCTGGGCTCATCCACACTTACCTTTTGCCTGTGTTTTCCAGCCATAGGTCCATACCTTCCTAGTCCGTATCTGCCACTTTCCCCAGGAAAACCTGCTCTTTAACGCTGAATTGGAGCAAATGGCAATTTGGGTTTTTCACAGATTGATGAGAGCATTAAAGAGCAGGTTTTTTGTGGGCAAAACGGCAGTGCAAAAAAAAAGTGCTCAGAGAAACCTGTGCCTAGAAAGTGTGAAGGAAACTTAGTATGAATGAGCCCTTAAAAAGGCTGAAGGGGTTAAGGTTTTTTGTTAGTTGGTTAATTAGTTTTCTTCGCCCCACAGAAGGTGAAGTTAGTTAATGCATGGTTTTTCAGAGCCAGGCTCATCTCATAGTCTGGACACCGTAGGCTCTAAAGTAAGAATAGAGTTCTAAACTTAGGTGCCCCTAGAAGGGAAATTTAACTGTTTTATATATCATAGAATCATAGAGTTGGAATAGACCACAAGGGCCATCAAGTCCAACCCCCTGCCAAGACAGTCGTTTTCCTCAAAAATATTCCAAGCGACTTGGAAAGACTGCTTAAAAATAGAACAAATTTCCAGGATAAAATGGCACCATAATAAAAATAAAACAAAATTCCTAGAAATAAACACGGAAAACACAATTAACAGTAGCAATAGAGTCAGCATAAGAATGTAATTAAAAATAAGTCATAAATAGATCATAAAATGCAACCATTAAGCAGTTGCACAGCTGCGAATGCCAACTGAAATATAAATGCCTTAATGTGACAACAAAATTGGAGGAGGAAAGGAGCTAAGCAAACCAAATCTGTTTCGGAAGTGAATTCAGTCTAGTCTATGCTGTCTGCAGGTATTCATCCTTGAAGAAGCCCACCACTTTCTCCTTCAGAATCTTTTATTTTTTTAACTGACCTTTTTTGCTTTTGTTGTTTGCTTATTTGGGGGCAGGAGCTGTGGCCTGTGTTTTGTTTGTTTTTTTGTATTTTTGTGTTTTTGGGGGAGGGAAATCAGGAGAGGTTTAGCCTGTTGCTTGGAAGATTTTACTGAGCATTACCAATTTTTGTTCCATGAAATGGGTATTTTGTGGTGCCCACAACAGTTCCTTAAATTTCCAGATATGCCCCAGGCACAAAAATAGGTATGCTACCTCTGATCTAGGACTTTGGGGGCTTCCAGATACCCATGGTAATGAGCATAAGTCAATAGGATTCTGGTAAATAAATGTTGTTTCAAAATCAGACGCTTTCTAAAATGTTTCCGTGCCCATATTCATTCATATTGTGTCTTAGTATACACACCCACCAAAACAGCATCATTATTATTATTATTTAATTCAGAAGTGCTGGGTGGATCCATTGCTGGTACAGTGTCCAGATTATAGCAGATTTATGTTAATTGCCAGCCTAGGCTACTGAGAAATCTGCCCTGAGGGAAACTGAACTTCCACCTTAGGTTTATGTGCTGACAATTTTCCCCTCCCCTGCCCAACACTGTAGCTTTGAAGAATTGGTGGGATACTTCGGGATAAAACCAAAGTCTGGCGAGAAGGAGACCACGCCAAACTACGTTTTCACGGTGTGGTATGAGTTCTGCAGCGACTTTAAGGCCATTTGGAAACGAGAGAGCAAAAACATTTCCAAAGAAAGGTAAGGTTCTAATAAAGCCATTAATACAATTTTTTTCAGAAGTCTGGGAAACTGGTCCTTTTTAAACTCAACAAATTATACTCCCATATTTCACAGGCGTCATTGTTTTCTTTCAGATCAAATGGACATCAAGGAAAGATTATTCCCTCAGGGTGCCTAGGAAAATTCACCAAAGGGATGCTGTCCCCACAAAAAGATAAACACATATAATCTGATAAATTACACTTTCTTAACCCCTTCCAATTACTAGCTAGTAAAATGAAAGGGGAGCTGTGCTAATTTGTAACAGATTGCTTCTCTTTGCATTTTTGTCTTGGACTGCTCTAAATGAGGCGATATTGCTGTTGCAGACAGGACAGACAAATAAAAGTGAATGCTTTTTCCAGTTAATATACTACACTTGCATCAAAGGGTAGCCTATGAGATTCAGGCCACACTTAGCACAGCGTTGAAGTCCCACACTGAATTTACAGCACCGCTTCTTGGTATCCTGCTGTGGACATCAAACTCCATGCCGCAGCATCTCCCACTGTCTTGTGATTTTATTAGGTTTAGTTAAAACCTTTTTTAAAAATAAAAGGTTTCACCTCTTGAGATTTGTTTTTAAAAAAAATTAAAAGAAAAACGAGCACTTTCTTTAATATACTTCCCCCCCCTTTTTTTTTTTACTGTATGCAATTGCTGTGTTATGGCATTCTATTGTAAAATAATTAAGGGAATTGCCCAATAGGTGTTTTCAGTCCAGCACTCTTATTGTATTTCTTTTCATGTACACTAATAGGAAATACAAATCTCCTTGAGTGCCTCTCCTTGTGTAGCAAGGTAGCATTAACATTGTGGGAACCTCACAAAATCATTTAGAAGTAAAACTTTAAGCTAAGGGCGGAGGGGGAGAGAACTCCCAAAACAGTCCCATGAGGATCGGGCATGCTCATTGACTGACTGTAGGACAGGTAATGGAAAACTGTAGGGGAGGGTGGGAAGAATCCAGTGGATTCTCCTGTAGGAGAGGGCATGACTGTTATCCTTAGCAGAAACACTCCATGCTGCAACATCTTGTTGCAGGTTCCTCTTGTCCTGTTCTAATGTGCACCTTTCCCTCTTCTGGACAAGCACAGACTCATTATTTTTTGTTTGTTCCTTTCTCTCTTATTAAATGTTGAATATGTGCTTCCCAACAAATTTGTTGGAGTTTGTGATTGAATTTTGAAGAGGCCAGTTTAAAATGAATGAGCAGATAAAATTAACAAGCTCTCTAGGACTAGTCTGTTGTTGTTTAGTCGTTTAGTTGTGTCCGACTCTTCGTGACCCCATGGACCAGAGCACGCCAGGCACTCCTGTTTTCCACTGCCTCCCGCAGTTTGGTCAAACTCATGCTGGTAGCTTCGAGAACACTGTCCAACCATCTCGTCCTCTGTCATCCCCTTCTCCTTGTGCCCTCCATCTTTCCCAACATCAGGGTCTTTTCCAGGGAGTCTTCTCTTCCCATGAGGTGGCCAAAGTATTGGAGCCTCAGCTTCAGGATCTGTCCTTCCAGTGAGCACTCAGTGATAAAGATGGAGTCCAGAGCAATCATTCAGAAGCATGCACTCTTTTAAATAGGTGCAAACCTTTGATTGGGGGAAAAAGTGGTGTGTAAACAGTAAAAGATTACAAGATGGCTGCAGAATTTGTGACTCCCCAAGACAAATGTAGTCCATCCATCACATACCAAGGCTTGGCAGGTCACAGCTTCTGTAGGCCTAGTGTGAACCATGCCCCTTAGGGTGAATATCAGTGGGTGATTGCATGAAGAATGCCAAGCAAGAGGCAGCCAAACAGATATTTTGCACATCTTCCAAGTCCTAATATGTACAAACAGAAATCATAAACTTGATACTTTTTATATTTTGAGGTCTGTTATTTTGTGTACTAAGAATATAAAGAAATAATTGTTACTCTGGAATCTGAATCATTTATCAGTTAGTTGGCCTTCTGTATGAAACAGCAGTGTTAATCAGGCTCAACATTAGAAGCTTAAATATCCTTTAGCATGCAATTTTAAATTAGATGCAGATAGAGATAATCCAGTAAATTGTCATACTAATTATACACATAGTTCTGCTGATTCCTTTGTCACAAGCAGCAGTCTTCTAGAATAGTCAGTTTCGCTGCTAAGAGGGAAAATGCTGGGGGGGGGGGGAGATACTTCTAAAGTGAAATTGGTCATTTTAGAAATTTTTGCAATTTGTTACTTGAGTAGATCTACTTATGAGCAAGTGAATTTTGCTTGCCATTTCAAGGAACATGTTTGCTAGGGGACAGTGTTGCTCAGTGTATCTCCTCCAAATGTTGGGTGAACAAAAGAATCAAGCATAACGGAGGGCTGCTGCAAACATTTGTAGAAGAGTCTTTGCATCGTGTAACAGGAAGGTTCTGCAGCAGTTCTCATGCTTCCCCTTGCACGAGAGAGTGCAAGGAGAAGAAATATTTGGATTTTGTTTCACTTTTTTCACCCAACACTGAAATGGAAAACTGCAGCCAGTGAGAAAAGCTGGAATTTTGGAATGTGAAATAGACTCCACCTGCTGTTACTTGGTGTTATGTACTAGTTGAATAGGATCCAAAATGCAGCAGTCTGATTGGTCCTAGAACAATAGGATCCAAAATGCAGCAGTCTGATTGGTCCTAGAACAATAGGATTCAGAATGCAGCAGTCTGATTGGTCCTAGAACAATGCAGCAGTATGATTGGTCTGCAGGAGCCACCCAATCCGGCTCCAGATTCAAGTGAATCCACAACCTGATTGGCCTACAGAATTCCGGAATTAGCCAATCACGTGCTGCCCATTGTGTAAAAAATTTATATAAAGCAGATACTTTGAGGGGACATTCACTCCTCCTCACCACTATGAGCTGAATAAAGAGCATGAAATCCACTCTCGACTCAGAGTATATTTCACTGGGAAAGTTGATACAATATGAACAGGATCTGCAAAGACAACTCTACTGTGGATGTGATGCTATCACTTCCTCAAATGTCAGGAGTACCTAAGAATATAATAAAAGTTTGCTGGATTAGGCCAATGACCCTTCTAGTCCAACATCCTGTTCTCAGGGTGGTCAGTCAGGTGTCTATGTTTCCCATCACAAGAGCACTCTCCCCTCTTGCAGTTTCCAGTGGTCGGTACTGCTTCTGACTGTGGAGCAGTTCTCCAAGTCTTTTAAAGTATATAACCAAAATCAGTTTTAAACAGGTCAGGCTCTTAAGAAGTGAAAGACAGTGAGTCTAGAGGGAGTGATGAATTCCATATTAATAAATTCAGAGTAAAATATGTGATTTTGGATATGCTGTTTTGAGTCTGGATTAGCCTTCTTGAGTAGCAGGATAAGACTTGCATATATCTTGTCATGAGAATGAATGGTTTGTTTTTTCCTTCTTAACACATGAATTTTATTCATATACTTTGGTGGGGCTTGTGTTTATTTACTAATGACTTCATTAGATTTCTTTTAGCCTTTAAAGGTTTCAGTTTATTCTCAGTTCAACTTGTAGATGATTCATGAAGACAATGAGTAACTGATGTCAAGTATATAAGTTTGAATGACAGATGAGTTGTTTCTTTATCACATTCAAATGGCTTAGAAAACCATGACCCTTTAGAGGTTGTTATTTTACAAAGTATGAGTGACAGTTTGCCAGCCGTATTTTCCAGGAAGAAACACATTTAGAGAACTGAGAAATAACCATTATGTCTTGAAAAACAATTATTTTCCTAAGGTGTATTTTAGTGTAATCATATTGTTTTCATAACCTTAGCAGAATAGAAAAGGAGCCAGTTTATACACCCTAGCTGTAACTATTTCTTGGACTGCAGCATTTAAAATTCCTCAGAGAGAAGAAGGAAGGTTTGCATGTTTGAACGCCCTGTGCCAAAAAACAAAGGCCCCCTCTACACATAGGAAAGGGGCATGTCAACTTCCAATCTAAGCCAGCATCCTGTTCTCACAGTGGCCAACCAGAAGGAATTACAGTGAATCCTTAGTAATTTTTTTGCAATGCACATCTTCATAAACAAGAGTTTACATGTCAAATAAAGAGACACAAAAATAGTTTCATTCAATTAGATTAAGAAAGGTTAAATACCTTGGTTCTTGAACGTACTCAAACATTTCGGCTCCCGAATGCCAAAAACCCAGAAGTAAGTGTTCCAGTTTTTGACTGTTTTTCGGAAGCTGAACATCCAATGTGGTTGTTAGCTATTGTTTCCTGGGTGCCTGATCCAATCGGAAGCTGTGCCTTGGTTTGCAAACATTTAGGAAGTCGAAAGGACTTCCGGAACGGATTACGTTTGAGAACCAAGGTACCACTGTACCTGATGATTCAAATAGTTGATAATTTTTGTTCTTTTCTTTACAACGTTTTAAAACACAAATGTGAACAGAGGCAAGTTTGCAAAATTTTATACAGGATGCCCATCTAGCAACAAAATGATCCTATTTTGCCAACTTGTCAATTATGAGATGATGGTGGTGCCCATCTGACTGGGTTTCCCCAGCCACTCTAGGCGCCTTCCACCAAATTAAGACATAGTAAGACATCAAACATTATTGGCACTATTGGTTCTACTAGAGTATTTTGAGGTTATTCAAAGGACAGTGCAACATCTCTTAGCGGACTAAGAAAAAGCAATTTAATGGTAGCTTTAACCAATGGGCTAGGCTGCAAGGGTTTGTTTTGTCTGAAAACTACTTGACTTTTAATGTAAGAAAAGTGTAGAAATCTAATTAGATTTTTATCAGACATTTTAGAAGAGGAAACACTTTAACCATGCTGCCCTACACTTAACCTACCATGAAAATAAATTAGCTGCCTGTGTAATATAGCTGATTTTCGCCCCAAGACAAAATCTGCATAGCATACAGGAATCTGAGGGTACTCAAAGGTACAAACATTATATATTACTAGCAAACATACTTACTACTTAAATCAAAAGGCAGTTAAGATGAAATTCCTGGATTACCTCAGGAACATAAATATTACATGAATATTACATGAAAAGGATACAGCAGAAATATATTATGTGTACCCAACAGTCATAAATTTGGTGTGGCTGTTTTGCTCAGCTGAGTGAAAATTTTGAATGAAGTAGCTGAAAAGTATTATCTTACTCTCAGTACCATGCGGTATTCTCAATACCACAGGGATGTGACACCGTTTTAGGGTCAATTTACACGGTCACTTTCATGGGCTTATTTTTAATCTGTAGTGACTTTTAGTCAGTCCTGATTTGAGTATGGATATAAAAAAATCAGCCATTGGAGTGTTGAGGGCTTTTCTGCTTCATCAGATTTCTTATATAATAAAAGTATATTCAGCTATTGCGGATGATGCAGCCGCTCTCCTTTAACGGAGCACCGCTGTTATAGGAGTATTGCATTTTCCCAGTTGTGAAAATGCAGTATATTGGACATTTGCATAGATAGTCTTTTGGAAAGCCACTTACAGTTACAAAGACTTGAATCTAGACTTGCCCTCCTGCAAGTGGAAGGGCTCCTTTCATTCACAGAAGAGCCTTTAATCCAGTGCAGGCTCTCGATGGTAGAAGTGATGGGAAAGAATTTACACTAATTTCCCCTGGAACCCATTGTACCATCTCCAACACTTTTCTGAAGGGCACTTTTGGGGAATTACTGGGGACTGTAAAGGGGTGAGAGAATGTTTCCCTGCCTTCCATCTGTGGGAGCATCCACTCACAGGCCATTGTTAGTATTCTTTTTATAATATAATTTTTATCAAATTTCCTTCCCCCCCCAAATTGACTTCAAATTAAATAGTTACATTGTTTCATGCATTGACTTCCCACCCACACTTCCACAGTGTTTTTCTTCAAACCCTTTTCTACTGTGTTATATATCAAACTTATCTGTTATGGAAAGCCCTCTAATACAATTACTTTATCATTTTTCTTCCATTGTTCCTTTCTCAAATCTTGCCCATGATTTCATTTGACTAGTGTTTTTTCAAATACAGTCATACCTTGGTTCGCGAACGCCTTGCGAGTCGAACGTTTTGGCTCCCGAACACCGCAAACCTGGAAGTGAGTGTTCCAGTTTGCGAACGTTCTCTGGAACCCGAACATCCGACGGGGTTTCCACAGCTTCCAATTGGCTGCAGGAACTTCCTGCCGCCAATCGGAAGCCACGCCTTGGTTTCCGAATGCTTTGGAAGTAGAACGGACTTCCGGAGTGGATTCCATTTGACTTCCGAGGTACTACTGTAGTCCAAAATGGCCTCCATTCTTCTTTTTAAAAAAAGGTTCATCTTAATACTGCTGTCAGCTTTGCCATTTGCACATATTCTATTGCTTTTAAAAGCCATTCCTCCTTCATTTGAACCGTCTCTTCTTTCCATTTCTGTGCATACAGCATTCTAGCTGCTGTAGTCACATACATACATAAAAGGCCATTGTTAGTACTGTAGTCTCTGAAAAATCTGTTCACTTCCCTCCTGAAACCATGGAGCAGCAGGGGTGGGGATGTGTGGTCTTATCTACAGAAGCATGTACAGAATGATATCGGTGCTTTTAAAAATAAATATATGGTTGGTATTCTTCGCATGTCTCACGAATTCAGATAAGTCACAATGGATTTTCATACAATAGATGTCAGTTTGCATGTCTCACATTACGTGACTGAGCCTTTGCTGAAACTCCACTTAATTAGCTGCTTTCTGATTTGTGGGGAAACTCTTTAGTTTGCAGCCTGAAATCATGGTTTTGAGGGCAAGTGCCAAACATGCCATGCTGATGTAAGGTATGAAATGGCGAACTTGGTATGCAGTCAACCAGGAAGTAAGTAAGTAAGAAGAGCAGACAAGGAGAGGGAGGCACACACAAGCTCATTTCTATTGTGCCATGTCGTAGTTTGGCATTATATGTGGACCTGACATAAAGCCCCCCCCCAAAAAAGTATCCTCCACAAAAAAGTAATATACATTCCAAGCTTCAGTTTGAAAACAAGCATTGAGCTTACCACAGAACAGAACATTGTCAGTTACAGCTTGTATCTATTGAAAAACACAACAGCCTCAACAAGCTAGTAACCCTATTCAATAACATACTGCAAAGTATACCCTAGCATCCTTTACACATCCCATAAATACAGACCATCAAGTTGGAATTTAATATGGTGATGTATAGTGCCAACAAGCACTTAATAGCACTTGTTGACTTAAGGTCCAATCTACTGGTTGCTGCGCCAGCAAGGAAGCCGTCTGTGGCTAATAATCAGTCTCTGGGTATCGGATCACTTCATGGCTTAATTCCTATTCTTTCCTCCCTCTATGTTGAGAATGAGAAGAGGCCACAGGGTTAAGTAAGCAGTGTTTTTTCTTCCTAACCCTTGGCACAACTATGTATGTTCTTGTAAAGGTGAAAATTATTCTTTTACTTTATAGACGCAAAGTTACTTTTTTTTAAAAAAGGCTCATTTGAACTTCTATAGTTCATTTGTATATTTTTTTTTTCAAAATAGCTCTGGTTCTTGCATTTAATCTGAAAATATATAGGTTTAAAAATGTGATCCCTCAGAACAGAATTTGGTAGGGACATTTGAAGTTAATTTAACTTCTTACCCAAAACTCAATTGCTGTGTGTTTTGTTCTTTTTTTCTGAAGCAAATAATCAGGTGGTTTAAGGTTTTTTTGAAATACAGAACTCTACTTTTTCTGTTGCTTTGAGTTGTGGTTTTCCACACGGCATGGCAATACACAACAGTTGTAAAAGTGTGTTAATATTATTGCTGACACCAGCAACCTTTCTTCTCAATTCGTTTGCGTATTTTGACCTTCTTTGCACCATGATGAGTGATCCTAAATCTTCTTTTGAACGGATTCCCCTTACATATGGTCAGATTTCATGGTTTAAACTAACTGCATTCCTTAAGATTCTTTGCCTCCCTCCCCCTCCATTTTAACTGAAGATTCAAAAAATATTAATGGGAATTGTCTTGAATGGAAAGTGGGTCCCGGCTGCATCACTCACAGATCAATGCAACACAGTAGTGTTACAGTCCCTTCCTAAAAGTTCAAAAAAGTTAATTATATGAATTAAGAGGGGATGTTGCTCTGTTGATTAAATAGGCTGCAAACTCTAGTTAGTATCAGTTCTCACAACAAAAAATATAGTTTGCATGTTATGCTGAACAGATGACACCAAATTATTAAAGCCGGTTAAATCTAAAACAGTGGAAAGAGTTACCAAAGAAACTCACAGCTCTATTTTTGATAAATGCAAAATTATTCACAAAGTAACCTCAGTTATGTTTATATGATATTGAGAATTTTTTAACACTTTGCATATACCCATAAAACATCTGTTTGTAAAGTATCTGCAACCAAAATGATAAACAGAACACTATGGTTTATTACGACCATGTTATTTTCAATGGCACTATAATGCCTTGAGTCCTGTTCTAACTATTCTGTTCAGTTGTTGAAATTGTTTACAAAAAGAATATAAGGCCATTCATTCATGGAAATGCTAAAATGTGTAGCATAAAGTTCTTGGATGTATTGAGGGAATAAATATGAAGCTGTCCCTAAAGTTTCACATACACATGGAAAATAGAAGTAAAAACCTTACTTTAGCCCAAGTTATGATACAGGAAAGTGGTCACAATATCCAAACACTGGCACCAGTCAAGATTTTTAAAAAGGTCATGTGAAGAAGTAGCCTTATCTGCTTGATTTTGAGTTTTGTATTGGATCCAGAACTGTAGTTTTCTCCATATTCTATTAACTTATATTGGAGCAGTATCCCAGCTTGACAAGATTGCTTCCTGATGCTGAGGCCAGGCAAAAAATAGACTTTGGTGGTGAACCATTGGCCAGTCTCCAGTTGGCTACCTAGAGCTCACTGATTGCGAGGATTCTTTCAAAGGATGCTGGACTAGGACAATCTTGGGCTGATCCTGATTCATAGTTATGTTTAGTTATGATTTAACTGTTATGAGATCCTGAGTTTATGCTGTTGAAGATGCAAAGAGAAGTGATGGGCCACAGGATTCTCAGTTTCTAGTAAAAACAACAATTAAGGAGAGCACAAATTCACTTTCTGCAAGCCCCAACTTGTTCCTATGAATCAGAGACTGTGGTTTAACAAGTCAGCTTCATAACGCATGGTCTGAAATTGACCTGTTCAGAAACTGGCTAAAGTTTGTTTTAAGCCATGATCCCTGCTTCCTATGTAATGATAACCCAAGTAGAAAGTGAAACTAAATTGTGCCAGAAATCCTTTTCCTGGACTTGTGGGATGAGGAGAGATATCGGGAAGTACAGGAGCCTGAGGTTTATGGCAGCTGCTTTCTCCTTGTGCAGATAGGGAACCTATGATTCTCCAGATGTTGGATTTCAGCTCCAGTCAGCAAGGCCAATTGTCACAGATTATGGGAATTGTAGTCTGGCAACATCTGGAAGGGCACAGGTTGCCCCCCCCCCCATCATAGTGTGAGCCGGACTTACGCTTCTAACAGTTAGTAGATTAATTAAAGGCTATATAAGCTACATATTCATTGAACTTTTTAAATGAAAGCCAACCGTGATTCTTTTGTTTGGGTCTTGCAGCGCCATGTCATCCAGAGACATAATTTCTCAATGCATTTTAAAGCTTAAGAACGTTATGCAAAAATGAAGAGCAGTTCATGGGAAGATTTATAATCCCTGTAACGTGTGGAGGTTTTATGTTTGTACTAAGTATGAAGGGAGAAGAAATCTGACCAACATTAGTCACATACAATAGTATGTTAAGCCTTTGAGATTTAATCACTGAATGCTTAATTAACGGGGAGTGCATTTCTGTATCTCTTATCAGCACACTGTGTACGTATGGTTTGAAATAAGACCTCTGGAAAGTAATGTGACTCTTTCCTTAAGCAAGAATAATGAAGTCACAAACACTGAACAGCTGTATGGGCACCATTTTGACAAGCAGTGTAGGTTTTTTTTAAAAAAAATCTTTAGGTAGTGTGCGTAAGGTAATAAAGCATATTAACCAGTGAAAATTGCAGGAATACAAAGTGCTGTTAAAGGAATAAGCTTTCTCATATTACTGCAGAAGAAGAAGAAGAGTTTGAATTTGATATCCCACCTTTTACTCCCTTTAAGGTGTCTCAAAGCGGCTAACATTCCCCTTTCCCTTCCTCCCCCACAACAAACACTCTGTGAGTTGAGTGGGGCTGAGAGACTTCAAAGAAGTGTGACTGGCCCAAGGTCACCCAGCAGCTGCATGTGGAGGAGCGGGGAAGCGAACCCGGTTCCCCAGATTACGTGACTACCGCTCTTAACCACTACACCACACTGGCACCCTTCAGAGGACAGGAAAACAACATGTAAACTTCATAAATCACAGATGTATATGAAAGCTTGATTCCAGTATTCTGTCAGACAACACAATGATCAGGAAACATCCCAGGCTGGGTCTATAGAAAGAGAAGCAAGCGGAAATGCTGCTATTGGCGCCATGATGCTTTTCTCTTTCAGCCCTTGCACTCTGCCACCTCTAATAGTTGTAGCCTCTGCTCTTAACATCTTCTCCAGCCTTTCAGAGAGGGGCGTACCGTTCCCTTTCAACCTTTCAGGCTTGACACTGTCTTGTTTGTTTGCACACTGGCTTTGTAAGCCCATGAAACCATTTAAACCCACTCAAAGCACATTTCTTCCCTCTCCCTGCCTCCTTAATCCTGGCAACTGCAATTTTCCCCTCACAGAGCTACAGTTCGCAGCACCTTTGACAAGCTACAGTTCCCAGGATGCTTTGAGAACGGAAATATGCTTTGAATATGCTATAAAGCTATCATGTGTACACAGCCATATTCATATCCAACAACTAAGCGCTCCTGAAAGCAGCTTGCATATGCTGGATATGTACCATTTCTTTGGCTCCAGTAAGATTTGTTGTGTGTATTTTGTTTCAGGCTCAAAATGGCTCAACAAACAGTGAACAAGTTAACTGCAGAAAAGAAAGTGGAAACAAAGAAAATCAACCCTACTGCCAGCCTGGTATGATGTGTTTTTGGAATGGCTTTGTCTTCTAGTTTGCTTTTAAAAACAGCTAATAGGATGCATGTTTTAGTCCATTCAAATGCAATTTACTATCATGTCCTTTCCAATCCCAAAGTACATATATTCAAGTAATATTGTTTGAGTGATTGAAGCAGTGACTGGGAGTCAATTCAAAAGCCTTTGCAATTTTAAATTCAATATGTCCATGCACAGACCTTTGCCAGGAAAACTAGTCTGCATGGAAAAAAAATCAGTCCTCAGGAGCTGTCTCGGTTTTGTCACTTGTCTCTGACCCATTGGTGTTCTTCTTTCCTGCTGCATTCTGTACTCTGAATAATCTCAAGGGCTGCTTTTACAACGTGTGCTCCTAGAAATTCCACCACATTTTGAAGGGGATTGAAATGGCAGCAAATAGGGCATTATTTTCAGCCTTTTCCTACATTTGTCACCCTGTTTATCTAGGAACGAGCCTGGCTTCCTGGGTTTTCTCCAGTATAGGCTGCTGTCTCTTCTATTTGTGCACAGACAAATGGAAAATTCTTTTGCCATATTTGGATGCAACCAGTGCTGGCTTGCCAAATTAAGGTGGATCCAATTTAGCAGCAATATTTGAGGGGGGGAAACAACCAACTGTGCTTAAATCATGCTTGTGCCATTTATTATTGGTACAGTCTGGTATAAAGGGGTCATCCTGGAGGGGAGATGGTCATTTATCAGTTTGGCCTAAGGAAGAGTGTGAGCCAATTTATCTGGTCTATACTGGCTTTAGTCCACAACTTCTATGTACCCAAGGTTCCCCACACAATCATGGTTTATTACAGTTTCCTTTTTTATCAAGGGACCTCTCCGTATGTGCAATGAGAAACCACTACAGTATTGTCCCACTTTGTAGGAAAGGGATGCCCCTGCTAAAATCAGCTCCAGTACATTTTTAAAAAATAAAAAAAATCTACTTCTGTAACTAGAGACATTAATCCCTCCCCAAGTATTCTTGTTTGCATTCACATTACTAATATTTTGTGGCTGTGCAATATTAGCTAATGTTAACTATAAAGGCATTTCAGAATACAGTGGCATATATTTAGGATGATATGAGAGGCTAAGTTTGTATCCAGGTAAGTCATACTCAGAGTAGATACATTAAAATCAATAAGTTTGTCATGACTCCTTTGCATTCGTTTACAGTGGCACCTCGGGTTAAGAACTTAATTCATTCTGGAGGTCCCTTCTTAACCTGAAACTGTTCTTAACCTGAGGTACCACTTTAGCTAATGGGGCCTCCTGCTGCCGCCATGCGATTTCTGTTCTCATCCTGAAGCAAAGTTCTTAACCCAAGGTACTATTTCTGGGTTAGCGGAGTCTGTAACCTGAAGCGTCTGTAACCCAAGGTACCACTGTATTTCAGTGTGTCTACTCTGGGTGTGACTTAGATGCAAACCTAAGTATGCTTGTATAAAGCTTGCCATTGTCTTGGCTTGGCACTTCAGGAATTAATTTTCAGAAAAGAAAAAGCTTATGTCTACTTTGGTTTTGGACTGCTCCATTCTTCAAGTGTACTAGACCACATACTCTGTGCAATTTGAGAACAGATGGAAAATTAAAGAGAAGAATGATAATAAAGTTCCTTTTTTTTCTTAAACAACAGAAAGAGAGGCTACGTCAGAAGGAAGCCAGTGCAACCACCAACTGAAAGAAGACACATGAACATAATCGCAGTGTGACTTAATACCTTGCATGATGCTTCCCTCTGCCCATTCCCTAGAGAGCACCTTATTTTAGATGTTAGGAAGTTCTGCTTTGCTGTTCTCTTCCTCAGACAATCCTCAAAAGACTTCTGAATCCCTTGGCTTGTGCAGAAGAGGGAACAATAAGAAGTTTGTTTACATGGGAATTATGAAGAGTTCTATGTAACTCTTCCTTATGTGGCTTAAATGCAGTTCTTTTCTTAAAAGTTGTTTGAAGTACTCTATGCAAAATGCACTAATGTAAAAGACAGCAAAAGCAGGGTTTTAGTGAATTAAATAGCTTTTATGCCAGCTCTGCAGGATGGCTCATGTGCTGGTAGACCGTAATATTTACTAAGTCAATGTCTGTTTAAAATGATTTTGATGGTATCCAAAGGATTAACTTTACCTTCTTGCAAATGGTGGAAGTTAAGTGTATCAGATGTATTCTGTATTTTATTACGATTATTTTTATAGGAACCCCAATCAATGCCATGGAAGTAGAAATACTGTTTTTGCACATGTGGAGAAAGAAATCTCATATATATATATATATATATATATATATATATATATATATATATATGTGCTTTCGTAGATTTTCACGGGTACAGGAATGCAGGTTTTGGTGTCTTCGGGTGTCTTCCCGTGTAAGAGTTGGGGTGTCTAGGCGACGTTTCGACGAGGTCTCACTCGTCATCTTCAGGCTGGTGCTTTCGGCTTCTTGTTACTGGAACAGAGCAGGATCTCAGTGTTTGAGTTCCTATAAATACTGTTGAGGGGGTGTGGTGTATAGCCTCCAACGTTCTGGGCAACCTGGGAACTTCCTCTCTGCCCAGAACGTTGGAGGCTATACACCACACCCCCTCAACAGTATTTATAGGAACTCAAACACTGAGATCCTGCTCTGTTCCAGTAACAAGAAGCCGAAAGCACCAGCCTGAAGATGACGAGTGAGACCTCGTCGAAACGTCGCCTAGACACCCCAACTCTTACACGGGAAGACACCCGAAGACACCAAAACCTGCATATATATATATATATATATATATATATATATATATATATATATATGAATGAATAAGGTATATATATATATATACTTGAATAAGGCATAGATAATTAACTGCTACATTCATTAACGTTTGGTGTTTAGTTCATACTATATTCTTCATTTGTCTGATGGCAAAATGAATACTTTCTGTATCAACATGAGGTCAGATTAGCAATATTCAATAATGCTTTATTTATAGTTGGTCTTCTAGCTGTAGAACACGCATTTCCATTATTTATCATTAATCTATACCAAAGCCTATATTCTTTCATAGTCAGCATTTTGGTGAAACTGATTTTAGAACATGTTTACATTTTCCCGTACATATGTGCATGTGTGTGAGAGAAAGATCATTTACAGACATATGTGCGCTCTTGAACATACATTATTCATACACTCTGCTCCATAGACTTTGAATAGAAATACCTCATTGCTCTCCCATTGAGGTACTGTAAGTGACTCATGTGAAGTGCCATTTAGAATCTCTGTCAGGTATGTCAGGATCTCTCCCCTCTAGGCTGTAGTTGAGAGAACTTACAGAATCACACCCTTAAAATTAAAGAGCAGTCCTTGCAATGGAAAAATTATGTAAAATAAAATGCTGTATATCATAAATACTTAAACACAGTCTAACAGATGGTTGCCACAACAACTAAAGAGTGTACCAAGAAGGAGATGAACAGGGGTTCTGGGTCCTAGAGGACACTTGTAATAAAGTATGATAAGGGAGTCTGGTAAATTAAATTGAGAAAAGAGTGTGGAAGAAAGGGAAACTTTGTCACCTACAGGACAAATGCAGGAGAATGATATTTCGTAATAGGCCTAGGCAAAGTGCCACAATTGAATCAATCATTTATCTTAAAAAATAACTTTTAATTTCTTGTTACAGATGGGTAGCCGTGTTGGTCTGCCATAGTCCAAATAAAAAAATTCCTTCCTGTAGCACCTTAAAGACCAACTAAGTTAGTTCTTGGTATAAGCTTTCGTGTGCATGCACACTTCTTCAGATACACTGAAACAGAAGTTGCCAGATCCTTCTATATATTGAGAAGGTGGGGAGGGGTATTACTAAGAAGGGTGGTGGGAATCGGAGATTGGCAGATAGCTGAGATGAGCCTGTTGATGACTCTTAACGACTGCAATAGGTCTTACAGGAAAAGGCAAGGGGTGAGGAGGTGAGAGATGGCTTAGTCATGTATAATGAGATAAGAATCCAATGTCTCTATTCAGACCAGGTCTCTCCATTGTTTTAAGTTTGGTAATGAGTTGTAATTCAGCAGCTTCTCTTTCCAGTCTATTTCTGAAATTCCTTTGTAGTAAAACAGCTACTTTGAGATCTTGTATAGAATGTCCTGGGAGATTGAAGTGTTCTCCTACTGGTTTCTCAATCACAAAACAGAGAAACCATCTCTCTACCCAGTGAAATTGCCAGTTTTGCTTGTGCTAAGGAAGTCCTTAGCCTTGATTGTTTTTAAATCTTACTACCAATACAGTGTGCAAAATTGTAATCTCTTGCTGGAAACCCAGCACATTTCCTCCCATTTTGAGAAACGCTGCTGTAGTCATTGCTACGGATTGTGGGGCGGGTGGGTGGGTGTCAGGGGACCCGTAATGTGACTCCCAGCTTCATTGGACTTGAACAGTCTAAGATAGTCTTCTTGTAGTATCCAATTTGAGACTGAATGTGGGAACCATCAGTGGGAAATTGCACATCTCTGGGCCAAAGCTGTATGGAATGTACATTAATACATTTCCACTGTGTTGCTGTTAGCAGAACTCCTTTTACAGTATTGTTATAACAGTCACCCCTCTTGTTTGGCGAGTTCTGATAGTACTGTTTAGTCTGAGAAGAATCTTTTGTCCTAAGCCCATTAGCATCTCACAGTTATTCAGAGCCCATTTCTGGATTGTTTTGTTTATTTAAAGTTTACTTACAGTAGCACTGGAAATGGATCCAAATGGAACGTAAACAACTGGTCCCAACTCATGCTCTGCATTTTTGTTTCCTAATACTTAACTATCCTGCTGCAAACTAGGGGGGAAATAATCTTTGTATTCTACTCCCTGATGCAAAATTGATAAAAGATACTTAAAATGCTATGACACCTTGAAATTCAGGGCCATTTCCACAGTAAACTAGTGTGTTGAGAATGTGAGCTAAGTGGGAATACGCAGAGTTCAGCGCATGGCGAAAACAGTTATTTGATTCACTACTCAGTCATATAATAGTTTCATCCACATTCACCACATCACTGCTCAATCTGTTTTTGGAAGCTATATGAAAGATGTGGTAACTGAGTTGAACTGCATGTTGGATATGTGGTGAGGCACTCATACAGCCATTTTAACGTATGCCAAGCTACATGCATTGAACCAGCAACATCCACAGCATAATATTCAGTGATGTGAATTTTATTTAGCTGGTGTATTATGTCATCAAGTGTCTGCCAGAATAATGTTTTTCTTCTGCCTAACACAAATTGGCACAACTGTTGTTTTGGAAAACGAGACAGTTTATATTGTTGAAAGATCATGCAAACTTTCAGCTCACACAAAACCCCTTAATCAAGTAGAATAGAAATAAACCCGATTCAGAACTCATGCAAAGTGTAAGAATATTTACAAAGAAGAATACCTTGACTCAGTGCATTTTTTCTTTAAAAAATAATAATGTTTAGGGCTACTCTCATATTGAAATTCTGCCTCTCAATGAGGCCAAACTTAGATTCACTGCCTTGAAGGTATCCTTGTTGATTATTTTAAAGTTAGGCCACTTGTACCTACCATTCTGACAGCACTGTGTAACTATTAAGTAGAAGCAGGAGAATATTCTAATGGATTATGATGTGTATAATGGAGAAAAAGCTGCCTTTCCATTTTGATTCACAAAGACTTAATAATAAATTATAATATGTATAATTTCTACTGAGCTGAACAATGAAGTATTGCAGAGTTAGCTTGAAAACTTGAACTCTTTGATGAACAGGTTTAGTGAGTGGCTGCATCCAACATTTTTTTATCCCAAAGCGATTTGCCATACCAGAAGAACCTACTCTTGCATTGCTTTTGCTATAAGTGCATCTCTCCCCTGTTTCCATGCTAGAGTTCCTTGTAGCTGTTATTTTTCAGTTTTTGTTTCCATGCTAGAGTTCCTTGTAGCTGTTATTTTTCAGTTTTTGTCTCTTGCTACATTTGGAAATTTAATCTCATCATTGAGGGTTGCTTTCTTATGAAAGCTGTAGACACTTTCCCTCTTTATTCTAAAAAAAAAAAAGCACTAGAATCACAGTTTGGTCATATAACACTTTTGTTTTTCTCAGACATTGAAACCTTCCAAAGAATATGTAATATAAATTTTCTTTCAGTATTTTCCCATTTGATGTGACAGACATGAGTACTTACAATCCCTTCATAAAATAGTTACCCATCTTCAATTTCTTGCTAGGCAAGAAAGCAGAAATAATTGTTTCTGTTGGCCTGGCTGCTCTGGTTTCCCCATTCAGAAGTCCTCTGTTGGGCCTCTAAGTAATGCTGGAATCTTCTAGTGTGTTGAGAATAATGTTGGCATTCGTTCTGAGTAAGACAAATTTGAACTGTCTAGGATGGGAATAGTCTCCCACGCAGAACACAGAACCAAAATCAGAGAAATAGTTCCACACAAAATCATTCTGTTTCCCAAAGGCTTCACGATGCTGCTTTATAGGTTTAAGGTTTCATATGAAGCAGATCAAGCTAGGTTTTCATATGAGTGGTATTTTTAATTCACACGTCTTAAGTCTTCAAACTCCCTACTCTACAAACAGTTCTTTATGCAAGAAAAATGTCTTAACAACCACTTCAGTTTTTTAGTTTAGAAAAAAAAATGCAAATAACTCCAAACCACAATGCTAAACCAGCTAGAGAAGAGAATGCCAAATATGCAAAGTTATTTCCCAATGTAGAAAGACATTACCTTTTCCCTCTTCAGTTACTACCACATATGAGATCATAAGCAATTACATGCTTTCTCTTTTTTGCAGAGATATCTGATTAAATGCCTTTCATACCTCTGCCATCTTAGACGCTTCATCAGAAACAGAGAACATGGTATCTAAAGTTTGTTGTTAGAGGATCCAGTTTTGCATAATGCGTACACATCTTACTTAGGTAAACAGCTTCACTAGCTTATAAGCCTTTGGCAAGTTTTCGCAGGTAATGTATCAAATATGACTGGCAGCACAATCATACAGAGGTTGACTCACAATTTGGGGAGGTGGGGTTACTCCATAGTATTGTATTAATTAATTAATTAGCTTTTCTTACATGTATATCTCATCTTTCTTCCCATCATGGAACCTAAGACAGTGTACATGCCGTTCAAGCTTTAACTAGACCCAAAACTGCCTAACTTCAGAAGGGTGTTGGTTTTGTGTGCCTTCAGACTATATACTGGCACTGATGTGTGTTTCAGTTTGTGACCTCACTAATTTTCCTGTATAGAAGAAAATGCAAATACCTCTTTGGTAAGGAGGATAGTTATATCTGTTCCTAAAGATCATGGTCTAGACTAGTGAAGTCTACTAACTGAACTCTGCTAATCAACTTTTAGTGTTGTCATTTTTATTGTTGGCTTTCTTGAAGTGATAGGAAATGCAAAATATCAATTTGTTGTGTCACAAAAGTCCAACTTAATGCTGTATTGTTTTTAACACTTGATTGGAAGCCGTCCAGAGTGGCTGGGGAAACTCAGCCAGATGGGCGGGGTATAAATAATAATAATAATAATAATAATTTATTATTTGTACCCCGCCCATCTGGCTGGGCCTCCCCAGCCACTCTGGGCGGCTTCCACAGAAACCAAAAAACACTAAAATATCATACATTAAAAGCTTCCCTGAATAGGGCCGCCTTAAGATGTCTTCTGAATGTCAGGTAGTTGTCCATCACCTTGACATCCGATGGGAGGGCATTCCACAGGGAGGGCGCCACCACCGAAAAGGCCCTCTGCCTGGTTCCCTGTAGCTTCGCTTCTCGCAATGAGGGAACCGCCAGAAGGCCCTCGGCGCTGGACCTCAGTGTCCGGGCAGAACGATGGGGGTGGAGACGCTCCTTCAGGTATACTGGGCCGAAGCCGTTTAGGGCTTTAAAGGTCAACACCAACACTTTGAATTGTGCTCGGAAACGTACTGGGAGCCAATGTAGGTCTTTCAAGACCGGTGTTATGTGGTCTCGGCGGCCGCCCCCAGTCACCAGTCTAGCTGCCGCATTCTGGATTAGCTGTAGTTTCCGAGTCACCTTCAAAGGTAGCCCCACGTAGAGCGCATTGCAGTAGTCCAAGCGGGAGATAACTAGAGCATGCACCACTCTGGCCAGACAGTCAGCGGGCAGGTAGGGTCTCAGCCTGCGTACCAGGTGGAGTTGGTAGACAGCTGCCCTGGATACAGAATTGACCTGTGCCTCCATGGACAGCTGTGAGTCCAAAATGACTCCCAGGCTACGCACCTGGTCCTTCAGGGGCACAGTTACCCCATTCAGGACCAGGGAGTCCTCCACACCAGCCCGCCCCCTGTCCCCCAAAAACAGTACTTCTGTCTTGTCAGGATTCAACTTCAATCCATTAGCTGCCATCCATCCTCCAACCGCCTCCAGGCACTCACACAGGACCTTCACCGCCTTCACTGGTTCTGATTTGAAAGAAAGGTAGAGCTGGGTATCATCTGCATATTGATGGACACCCAGTCCAAACCCCCTGATGATCTCTCCCAGCGGCTTCATATAGATGTTAAAAAGCATGGGGGAGAGGACGGAACCCTGAGGCACCCCACAAGTGAGGGCCCAAGGGTCTGAACACTCATCCCCCACCACCACTTTCTGAACACGGCCCAGGAGAAAGGAGCGAAACCACTGTATAACAGTGCCCCCAGCTCCCAACCCCTCTAGACGGTCCAGAAGGATGTTATGGTCGATTGTATCAAAGGCCGCTGAGAGATCCAGCAGAACTAGGAAACAACTCTCACCTTTGTCCCTAGCTCGCCGGAGATCATCAACCAGTGCGACCAAGGCAGTTTCAGTCCCATGATGAGGCCTGAACCCTGATTGGAAGGGATCCAAGTGGTCCGCATCCTCCAGGCGTGCCTGGAGTTGTTCATTTTTTTTATATATATAAAGTTTTTATTGGGTTTTCAAATTTTATACAGACAACACACACATACAAAGACAAAGACGAAACACGTATAATTTCATACCCTTACTTTCTTATCCTTCTTTCTCTGACTTCCCCCCACCCACCCCCTCATACATCCCAATTTCCAAAGTTAGTTCAGCAAGTTTTTGTCCCTTCCTTTAACCTAGTCTGTTGTTTTTAAACTTAATTCATTTTACTAAATCAAATTTTACTTATCCCATTCTCTTATTAACATCAAATCCTTTTTTCTAAGGTCGACCTAATTTCTCATCCACAAATTTCCCCTTTTTTTTAATATTAAAATATAAGTCAAAATGACCAAACACAAAAGTCATAAATTTTCCAACTTCTGCTCTCCCCCTCCCTCCCTACCCCGGTTTCCGTCCCTTCCCAAATAATTATCCACCCATACAGTTCCTAGCCCGGATTCCTCACATCCGAGGCCTTTAAATCTCTGTCAGTCTCTCTCTGTCGGTTTTGTTGGTAGTCCTTTTTGTTGGACCTCAGGTCTCGTGGGTAGTCTGTCACAGCCACATCACCTTCTCTTGCGCCCAAGATGGTTGAAAAAACTTGCTGCCAAAGATCTACCATAGATCTCCCATACTCAAACTCAGAAAAAGAAAGGAAGTCCAAGTCATATTTCATTGCTCTTTTTCCAGAAAGTCCAGAGACTTCCTCCTTTGCTTTTCTCATCCTTCTCATCTTTCCCAAATTTGTAATCCAGAAATCTTCTGCTTCATTTTCTAACAACATAGGCTTCTGCTTGGTATTTTCTGCCAATACTTTCTCCCCACCTTCATCCTTTTCCACCAATTCCACAGATGTCGCTTCTGGTTCAGCTGCAGATTTTTTCCCAGTCAAGTCCTTTGTTCCATCAGCAGAGTTGTTTGTTTTAAAAGTCAAGGTCGTGAGTTCTTTGTTCATAGCCATACTCTGCTCTTGCAAAATTCCCAAAAGATAAAAGGTTATTTCGATTTCTGCCAGTAATTTTCCCTCTGCAGCCATTATAATGTCACTAGTTCCCCCTAGGGGGATTCCAGTCACTCAATAGTTCCTTTCCTTTCCAACAGTCCGTTACTTTGTTTTTTATTATTACTTTGTTTTCAACCACTTCTAGTAAAATGTAACACCTTCAGTCCAGAGAGATATTAAGTAAAGCAATTCTTAGTTTTATCCGCCCGTTTGACAGCTCCTTTGACAGCTGTCAAACTCCTTGTTCTTTTCCGTAGAACTCACACACAGGACGCTCCCGGGTTCGGAGGGGGGGGGTAACACAAATTTTTCTAACGCTCCTCTCCTCTCTCCAGCACAGAAAACTTCTTCTGTCAAATTCGTGGAATATCTTTTATCATACACGAAAAACATACTGTTCTCTCAACCTTACTTCTCTGATCCTTGCTTTAGACCGTTTGTAGATAAGGGGGTGCGGACTTCCCTTTAGCACATCCCCCCGGTCGTACCAAATTAAAGGTAGAAATTTTTAAAGTCCGAATTCCTTGTACTCACGAGTATTTTTTCCAGTCCAAATTTCGGGGAAAAAGTTAACGCTCTCCGGCCATGGCCCGCGGCTTCGCTCCACTGAAGTAGCGGTCTACTCTCAGCACCACGCCACTCTCCGTACCCTCTCCGTAGCCTTTAAAAAGGCTCTTCGTGGGTCAGGGAGGGCGCTTAAGGTGCCCACCGAGTCACCAAGTCCACAGGCATCCGCACCTGTGGTTTCTATGGGTCTCCGTGTCGCCGGCACGGTAAGACCCGTCTTCAGCAGAGCCGATTCCCTCCGGAGCTCGGAGGGAATCCGCCATTAGCCGATCGCGTCAACCCGGAAGTCCGTGCCTGGAGTTGTTCAGCAACCACACGCTCAATCACCTTGCCCAAGAATGGAAGATTTGAGACTGGGCGATAGTTATTATTATTATTTTAGTAGGAGAAACCACATGTTTAAATCTCCCCCATTTAAATCACTTGAACTTAAGCACACTTTATGATGAATGTTGTTGTTGCCAGATTGTGCCCAATAATTGTACCTTCTGAACGAGTAAAAATGTAAGTTAAATTTAGGACTTGAAAGTATCCTTTTGTATAATACTGCTATATGGACACAACAAAGTTCAGTATCTGCAAAGTCTGGTTTATGGGAAGCCCTCTGTCTGTGTTCAATGTCTATTTGAAGCATTTTGCAAGTGGTTTAAGCCTCCTTTGTCTCCAGACCATGTCACTGATCCAGGGACAATACAAGGTTGTCCACCACCTTCTGCAACACTTTTGGTTCCTTCTGCAAAGAACTCTGGATAAGATAACACTTTGAGGAACTATGTGTGTTTACCTCCAGTTTTGGATGTGATAATTGGTACCCTTGGGTTGTTTGTTTGTTTGTTTGTTTGTTTGTTTGTTTGTTTGTTTTAACTATAGCTGGTCTGTGTGCAGACTGCTCTTTCTGGGTCTGGGTAAGACATCCTCCTGCCATCTCTACTTGACTCCTCCAGTTCTACAGTATCTCTGATGGTGATCTTTTCTTATCGAGTTCTAGCACCGTCACCTTTCCCAAGGCTTCCTCTTCCCTCAAATGATTTTGTCCTTTCCCCCTTGATGCCCTTTTCCCTCTTCCTCCTATAATGTCTTGTTCTTCCTTCAAATCCGTTCTCAAAATCTGTATTTTCCATGAAGCCTTTCACATAACCTCCTCATTCCCATATCTAGTATGACCAAGCCAAGTGTGTATAACTGTTGATCCCTGCCTTCATTTCTCTTCCTTTCCTCTGTTGTGTTGATTTTTAGATTGTAAGCTGCTCAGGGCGGGGCTCTGTCGTCATTTGAAAAGTGCCATGTACGTAGATGGCACTAGATAAACAAAACAAAAAAAAATAGAATTTTGAAGTCATCTTAGTTCCTCTTCCGTTTCTAACCATTCTGACAAGAACTTAAGTGTATTCCTTTGTGGGTCAAAATATTCCACATTATCAGTGCAGTCACTGAAAAGGCCCTATCTCTTGTCATCATCTATATCTCCACCCCTGGCAGGAAACAAAGAAGGGCCTCTCATATTTCAGTGACGCATCTCACTTGTAGTTGAACTCTTGAGGTGTTAGTGTCAATCATGGATAAAATGTTTTTAGAATCTATCACGAAAGTTTTTATCAGGTGTTTTTTTGCAATTTGGTAGTAATTCGTTAGTGAATGCAAATGGATTTTTCCCTCAGTGAAAGTTAGATCAAGATGTTCAGCTGCATTACATCACCTCCTTGTTTGGTATGCAATAAAAACATTCCTCTGTGCTTGAATAAATAAACATCATAAACAACTCTTCCCAATTTGCATGTTACAGAAACCACAGAGACTGTAGCAAGGTCAGGAAAACATGGATAGTTCCAACTGGCCAGTCAACAAATATTATTAAGCACGCAGCTGATCTCATAGGGCATGGGTTAAAAAGGAAATTCATCCTGAAATTGAGGGTGGAAGCTAGTGTGTCTCCCCTATGACCCAGTTCCATGAGTCAATATGCTGACAAAGGCGCATGCGGGACCTTGGTATGAGAATCCCATGAGAATGCAAGGGCATGATGTTTGACCCTAGCCCCACTGCCAGCACAATAACAAGCACTGGTGCTATTCTACCAGCAGCAAACCCCTGCCGTTGCCTTGGCACAACTGTACTGCCTTGGCACAACATTTAATGCAGCTTGGGAAAGGTTTACCCCAATCCACTTCTGCGCCACAAGCGCCCAAGGGCTGGATTTCTCACAGTAGCCGTGGCAGGGCAGCTAAAACAGAAGAATGTCTAGGAGTTGGCAAAGCCAGCTCTACTGGGAGCACAGGTCTGAGGGAAGGGGCACAAAAATCACCCCAGAAATCAGTCTCCAGTTATCTCTGTAGTGTCATGAGTTTAGACAAGAGCTGGAAGTTGAGCAGTAGGAGAAATGACAAGAAGGTATGAAGGTAGACGGCTGGAGACTATGGAGTGTGTGACTTAGATGTGTGTGGTTATGTGCCATCACTGTTGTGACGAGATCAAATGTGGGGAAAGTGATTTTTTGGGGGGGAGTGCTGGTACAGGTCCTTGCCAAGGGACCCCAACAGGAGAAGTGGGATTTTTTTGGGGGGGCACAGATCAATAAAGCTCCTTGTTAAGGGTGCAGGGGACCTTAGGTACACCTAGAGTGACAGACTTTGAGCGCTGGTTTGAACATGCATATGCATTACTTGGCAGCTGTAGCATCAACTGAGGACTTGGTGTATATCTGAATGTGCATTTGCATTAGAAATCATAGATGGATTGGGGAGGAGTGGCCAGACAGGGTTAAGCAGCCTCTTCCTTGGTATTTCCCATCACCAACACCAAACTCACAGGCTCCTGGGACTGCCTTGGTAGAGGGAGAAAAGCGAGAAAGTTGCATTCAATTGTGTGCCATGTCTAGGTTGGGTCTGAGTTGGTTAATCGAACACAGCTTTGAAAGATTTGAAGTTCAGATCAATGCCATTCCATAAAGCTTCATTCCATGAGAACCAGTCTTCTGGGACCTGTTCCCGAGATTTCAGAGGCAAGTCAGCAATCCTTGTGTAATGATGCAATCCAGACTATTGCATAAGGAGCAGGCACTTGTGTGATATGAAATAAATTCCTGAGCTTGCAGCAACATCTGAGACTTGACAGTGCTGTTGATATAAAGATTTTCAGTGCATATAAAGATTTTAAGCATGAAGAAACTGAAATGCCCGAATGTCTTGTCCTCTAAATACAGCAGGGGTTGTGTAGTAGTTAAGAACATGGCAATAACTTAATGGATCAAATTTTCTCCTAATCAGGGCTTCTTTTTCAACCAGAACTTGCTGGAACTTGGTTCCAGCACCTCTCAGATGGGCACCATTGCCATTATAAAAGAACTAGGGAGACATTCATGGTGAGTTCTGGCGCCTCATTTTCTAGAAAAATAGCACTGGTCTTAATCATAAATTTACTGGGAAGTCTTAGGTTATCTGGAGTCTCGTGGTCCTAGCCTGTCTACACCTTATTACCCACTTTGGTTCCTTCCAACTCTACAATTCCATGCTTCTATGATTCTGCCATCTAGGGTGGTGATGATAACACTGGTCCTACCTAGTAAGGCTGTTGCAATGATTAAAGCAGTAAGATTTATTAGCTGTTTTGAGGCACTGGGTGGGTGGGGGGCTCAGTATAAAGATACTAAGGATTAATATTGTTAAAGAAACAGTAGTATGTATAAAATACATATAAGACCAATGAGAAGGTGGTGAGTGGGGTGGAAATGGGAACTGTCTCTGGAAGTGACACTAATAAGGCAAGCTGCCCCATCAATAAATCTAGAATGTACTGCTCTTTTACCAGAATAGCATTGCCAGGCATGCTGAGGAAATGCTTGTTGCGTGGATGTAAATATAAAGGGGGGGATATGCAGACTAGCAATGCTTTTCTTCCTTTCAGGGAAGATCACAGTTGTTAAAAAGAAGAATGGATTATGCTAAGTTTTTCTTTACAATTATGTACCATATGTTCCCGTTGAGTATTTAAAAATCTAATTTTACTGGAAATTTCAAGATAAGTTAAATTTGTAAAAATGCTTTTATTTTTCAAAGAGAGAGATATGGGACCATTGCATGTAAATAATAGAATATATTTTCCGTATTATTGCTCTGTATTTTTATATGCTAAATCTCTAGCTTCAGACTAACCCTGATGCAGTGGAAACTTTTATTTATTTAAAAACAAGAATGATGTATTTTGACTCCACGGAGATATAGATATAGATATATATTACAAGATAAACATTTGCAGGTGTTTCATTAATGGCTGATCTACTTTTCATTTGTTGCAAACCTGTATGTTGTTACACACTTTTTGATCCCGTCCGCCATAGCTTTATAACCACCAAAAGATCACCTGATCAACAGAATACTTTTCGAAACATGTTATTCTAATTCCTGTTCTACCAGTTCATACATTAAAAATCAAATAGGAATTTTAAAGTGTGTTGGTTTTGTTGTCTGCAACTGTTTTAAGTTTTATGTAACCCTTGAGGGTAAGTGATTGGGTCACGTATGACTGTGATGGGAAGAAGAAGAGCCAAAGGCAGAGAGTACCATCCCTTTCATTTTTGTCTTTCTGGCTCCCCCTTCTCTTGCTTTCTCCCTGTCTCTCACTTTCCTCCACCCATTGAGCTGCTGAAGAGCCACAGGTCACTTTTGCTAGATGTTTTAACTAATGACCAGCAGAGGACTTTGGGGAAACAAAACCTGAGGGCCATATGTAGCCTCAAAGCCACAGGTTGCCCATCTGTGGCTAATGAGAACTAGGTATCTGTAATGGTAAAAAAACAACAACAAAAAACTGTTTTACCTGACTTGCATCTTTCTTTCTAAGGAAAAGATACCACTAGAAGCCTCATACCCAGTCTTGCTCAGGAATTCCAGGAAAGCAAAAAAGTCAGTGCCATTTTGAAAGGGTCAGCCTGCCATCTTGATTCAAAATGGCATCCAATTATATCCAAATATAAGTTGAAACCTGCTTCTTCATCTCGGGAACCATAATGCACAATTTGGTTATAGTTTTTGTAAGAGGGGTCCAAACGCATTGCAACAACTTTCTTAGCAAGTTTCCAAAATTGTAGATTAATTGTAGATTAAAAATGAAATCATCATTACAGTGGTACCTCGGGTTAAGTACTTAATTCGTTCCGGAGGTCCGTTCTTAACCTGAAACTGTTCTTAACCTGAAGCACCACTTTAACTAATGGGGCCTCCTGCTGCTGCTGTGCCGCCGGAGCACGATTTCTGTTCTCATCCTGAAGCAAAGTTCTTAACCTGAGGTACTATTTCTGGGTTAGCAGAGTCTGTAACCTGAAGCATATGTAACCTGAAGCGTATGTAACCCGAGGTACCACTGTACTTATTTTTCAAAGTGCCTTGAACTGTGGTGGCATGAATGAGGCTACACATGGAAGAACATAAGTGTGCTTTGATTAGCCTCACCCCCCCAAAAAAAAAAAACTTGTTCCTTTTGTTTCAGAGTAGTGTTTGCCTTGCTACATATTTCTGCCTTCCAAATTTTATATATTTATTCATTCATTCACTCACTCAATCATTCATTCATTCATTTCAAATCCGTTCTAAATTTCTTAATAATTTAAAAATCTCTAAATGGTGTACTCTGTGTATCCATTCAACCAAAAATAGAGCCTAAAATCAATTTTTTAAAGTGCAAAAATATGAAAGCAAATAAAACTTAGGAGGAATTCATTCACATATATCGGGCTCCAATCTTGTGAGTCAAGAAAAGCCTTGTCAAAAAAGGTAAGTCTTTATAAGAAGTCTGAATCTTCCCCCTTGGCAGAAAGAAGGAAATTCCACAGAACAGGGCAATAATTGTCTTGTGACCATCTTGGCTGTGAGTCCTGGAGGACCTGTTCTGTGTCTTGCATGCTTTTTGACACCTGGCCTGGGAGAGGAGGGCCCTGACTGACTCCAACTACAACAGCTGAGGCTGCTGCAGAGGCCAGAGAACATCTTGGCTATTTCGTAGTGTAAACCCAAGTCGTCAACCCTGCGCTTCCACAGCTGCCGCCCATCATGAACCACCATGGGCAAGATTGGCAGCAACAGCAGCAGATACATTCTATGTTTATGATAATATCTTAATCTCTTGCTAATTGTGCTGTTTTAAATGTGTCTTTTATATTTGACTTCCTTTAGTAATGTGTTCTTTTGAAATGTTTAAGGTTTTTTTTTAACTTTGCTGCATTATATGTGCATCCTGTAGTTTATTTCCATTGTAATGTTTTGTTTTGAAATCTTTTAAGATAATATTTTAGTTTCCTATTAATAAAATTGAATGTACACTTTATATCTGACTTTCTTCAAGAACATTTTATTCTGGATTATTTTATTTAACATTTTAATTGTTGTAAACCACTTTGATCTTTTTTCTTTGGAAAAAATAAAGTGGTATAGAATGAAATTAGCAACAACCACAGAAAATGCCCATTTTCAGGTCACAGATTTATTATATACTGTAGGGTTCAGCGCCACAAGGAGAATCTCCCCCAGATGATCTAAGTGACTTTACAGGTCTATAAAGTGGGCAGTCCCATTTTGCTGTGGCCAAAATTTACCCTATTGCAGAAACTACTGAATATATAATTCCAAGCATGGTCTGATGCTGTTGCTATGCTTGAAATTTTCTACATCGTATTTTGAGAAGTAAGCTAGAATCTTCACAATCATTCTGCTTTCATCATTGCAAGAGCAGCTTCTTTCTGAAAGTTTGTGTTCTAATCTAACTTGTATTTTATATCATCTAATGCCATGCTCATTTACTCTGAAGAAAGTTCCACTGAGCTTACTCCTAAGTAAGGGTGAATAGTAATGTTGCTTTTGCTGTGGAGCCCAAATCCTCTGACATTACAAACCACACCTTTGCAAGTTGAATATAATGTCAAGCTTCTCTACAATCAGTCATCAAAGCTTTTTTGAGAAAGAAGGCAAAAATAAATAAATACCCCAACATTTTGGCATTTGGTTACAACTATAGCTGCAGTTAATAAGATTCCATTTAGTTGAAAATAGATAAGAAAGAAAGAAAGAAAGAAAGAAAGAAAGAAAGAAAGAAAGAAAGAAAGAAAGAAAGAAAGAAAGAAAGAAAGAAAGAAAAAGATTCCTGGATTGTACTCTAGTTTCTTGAGTGTGTAGATCTTATGGTATGAGTTAACCATGTGTTTCCCAGCTCCCATGTGCATTGTTATTCTAGTATTTGTTTGGGGAAGAAAAGCAAATGTATGGTTCACGCCATAACCTTGTCAAGTTCTGACCCTCGCCAGCTCAGGTTGACACCATACAAATGCTGAAAGGAAAGGCCGCAGCCAAAATTAATCATAAACATTAGGCATAAAATATTACTGTTGACCTCGCCAAGTGGCAGACCTCTAGGAATAACATCCTGCTTCTTAAGAAAATAACATCCCTCTCCAACTGAGAAGAGCAGACGGTCTCGCCTATGCGTGACGGACGTGCTGACCTTTTGCCTCAGGGAGCCACATCCAGTTCTAACCGAAAGGGAAAGAGGCACTCTGGGTTTTAGTTGGCTGAAGTTCTCCCTCACAACATGTCCTTGTTTAAACTTCAATTGCACTTCCTTCCAGGGTCATCCCAATGGACCACAGTGTGATGGGAGCCCCAGGTAGCCAGGTACGCAGCAGGGATCGGGCAGGAAACCATTCGAATCAAATATACACGTATTTCTGACTCCCAGCTTTAGAGAAGGACGTTGTGCATTCAAGCCTTGTAAGTTTGGGTCTGACTACTGTTCCTACTTCTGTCCTGTGTACTATTCATGGTGTGGGCCTGCTTGTCATCTCAACTCTAACAGTAGCATGTCATTAGTGGCATGACTTCTTTTCAGGCTCTGTATCATATACAGTATTTTATCTATTATATTAATAGAAACACAGGGATCAAGTGACCTCGCAGGTAACCTAATCCAGCATCATGCTCAGTTCAGAATCTGCAACACCCAAATCTCTGGTGGATAGCTGTCCACCTCTGCATAAATGCCTCCAACAAAGGAGGCGGTTCCACTGCTGAGCAGCTTTTACTCAAGGAGTTTTTACTAAATGTCAACCTGAAATCTGTTTCCCTGCAATTTCCACCCAATCAATTAAGTTGAGCCTTCTGGAGCAACAGAGAGCAAGTCTGGTTCATCTTCTGCATGATAGCCCTTCAGATACTTGAAGACTGCTGATATGTTTTCCCATAATCTTCTGAATACCAGTTGCTGGAAACCTCTTGAAACAATTACCAGCTGAAATCAGAAAGAAGCCTAGTGTGATTATGTTTAGGCACCTACAGTAGACATGTTTGTTTAGGAAGGCTTTCACTGAAGTTGTAACCCAGTCATTTATGGAAGATAACTTTTATATTTGATTAAATTGTTTCATTGATTTTAGAGTTTGTATGGATGGTTTTATTATTTATTACTTTAGAGTTTGCTGTCTTGATGGAATGGTCACCTGAGGCACCAGATGTTTTGAGGCAGTGAGTAGTTTTGGACACTACAGCTACATGTGCCACACAACCTGCAATGAACACTCTTAAGCTGTTGTTGTTTAGTCGTTTAGTCATCTCTGACTCTTCGTGACCCCATGGACCAGAGCACGCCAGGCACTTCTGTCTTCCACTGCCTCCCACAGTTTAGTCAAACTTATGCTGGTAGCTTCGAGAACACTGTCCAACCATCTCGTCCTCTGTCATCCCCTTCTCCTTGTGCCCTCCATCTTTCCCAACATCAGGGTCTTTTGCAGGGAGTCTTCTCTTCTCATGAGGTGGCCAAAGTATTGGAGCCTCAGCTTCACAATCTGTCCTTCCAGTGAGCACTCAGGGCCAGGAACGCGGACTTATAAAAAATATTGGGGGGGGGCCGGGAAAGCTCATGAATAATAAATAAGCTCATGAATATGCAAATAAAGTGGCGCCGCCTCCTCGTGAGCGAATAGGGGAGAGTGTGCTGCGCCTATTAATCAGCTCCGGAGCGGAAATTGGGTGGAGCTTTTGCTCGGGAGGGAGGGCAGGAGGCATGCAGCCCGACCCTGTGCATTTTGGGCTGGGGGAGGAGCGGCGATGGTGCTCTGCTGGAGGGGCGCCGGAGATTATTGGGGGGGCAGAGCCCCCCCAAACGAATTTTTGAGGGGGCTCGGGCCCCCTCAAGCCCCATGGAGTCGGCGCCTATGCTCAGGGCTGATTTCCTTAAGAATGGATAGGTTTGATCTTCTTGCAGTCCATGGGACTCTCAAGAGTCTCCTCCAGCACCATAATTCAAAAGCATCATACACCATTCCATCGCCAGCATTAAAGTGAAATTCACCTGCTAGTCCAGTCAGCTTCTGTACATAGAATTGGGGGGGGGGGCGCAGTCTTGTACTTTATCTCAGGCACCAAAAGTGTTGGGCCAGTTCTGATAGTGTTCCATGTTTGCATGGAAATCATCCACTGTCTAGAGAGTAGCAGTTATCCACGGGGATGGATTCAATGAAGTCACAGTTTTACAAATAAGGGAGAAGTAATGAACTATGTTTTTTCAAGCATGGGATCATAGAATCACACGACTGGGTCACAAGGGTCATCTAGTTCAATCCTTTGCAATTCACAAATCACAGCTAAAGAATCCCTGACAGACGACCATCCAAACTGTTTAATCTTCCAAGGTAGTCCATTTCGTTGTCAAGTAGCTCTCACCATCAGAAAGTTCTTCCTAATGTTTAGTTGGAATCTCCTTTCTTGCAATTAGAATCTATTGGTTTGGGGCCTACACTCTTGGGCAGCAGAAAACAAGCTTGCTCTTATTGCTCCCTTTGATCTGAACACCATTCTTCTGTTGATGCAGCCTAGAATTGCATTAGCTTTTTTGTTGCTACAACACAGTCCTAAACTTGTGGTCTACTAGAGCCTTTTGAGCTGTTAAGCCAAGTGAACCCCAACCTATATTTGTGCATCTGATTATTTCTTCCTAAGTGTTGAACCTTTCATCTTTCCCTATTGACATTCATTTTGTTGGTTTGGGCCCATTTCTCCAATCTGTTAAGGCCATATTGAAGATGACACAAGAAATTCCCATACTGCTTAGGGAAGTGTTTTCACATGAAACTCTCATAAGTGTGATTTAGTCTCTGGCACTTCCATGTATTGCAACTGGGCTTCCAGATCATTGCTGTTAATGAATTTCTTGCAGAATACACAACACTTTTCTACATCTCATGGCATTCATTCAACGTGGGTAAATGGAAATTGTGAGTGTGCATTGGTTACAGCAATGATAAAATCCCAGAGATATTTAAATAATTTGTTACCATGCGGATAAAAGTTCTACAGCAGCTGATTTTTCCAAATAAAGTGAATCATTTAATACATCTTTCAACTCCTGTCCCTTACTATTATTTTAATATACTGTTATAACCTCCAATGATCTTAATGCAAGATGAAAGGTTTATAAGAAGCTGGGCTACAGATGCTGCAAGTATCTTCATATGTGACACAATAGGTCTTTTTATTATATGAAGAAAATTGATGATTGCCTGCACAAGAACTCATTTACTAATAATGCGTGGAAACATAAATGGGGTTCTAATCATGACCTTTTTGTGAGGGGGCTTAATGATTTGACACTTTTGATGCCACCTCAGTTGCCAATATTTAGAAATCTGTCTTTTGTAAAGGCCTTTAAAAGCATTAGAATGTAGAAATCAAAGAGACAATAAATTTTAAACCAATCTTATTGTCTGCAGCCTAAAGTGTTATTAAGATCAAAGTGGGAAAAACATCTGGCATTTGCTCCACTGCAAAAAATTAGACCCAATCATCTCCCGTTGCCATCTTGCAATCCAGTTGCCAAGTTCTCTCTCCATCATATGTACAACTTGATCTTTCCTTTCCCTTTGACAGCTTTAATTTTGCAAAGTCTCACTTTTTCATACATCTGGATTACAAACAAATAAAAGAATACAATCTAGAAATAGTGGCTTCACTTTTCAACTCTTTTCAAGAGCCCTTCAAAATCTTTTAAGCCCCAAACAGAGATTTCTTCTTCTTTCTTCTTAGGCGATCACTCGTAGCCGAGTAAGATTGTCTTCCATAAACATGGTTTTAACAATGAGTCCATAGGTGACTGAGGAGGCCAATTCTGGATCCACACGTCCTTCCACAGTGTGGACATTGGTTTCTGGGCGGGAGTTGATCACGGTGTGGATTTGCCAAGCGTGCCTTCCTCCTAGCATGTTTCTCCCTTGCGTCCTGAGTTTGAGTGTCTTCAAAGCCCATGACACCTTTGGTAAAGGCTGTTCTCCAACTGGCGCGCTCTCAGGCCAGTGTTTCCCAGTTGTCAGTGTTTATACTACATTTTTTTAGATTTGCCTTGAGACAGTCTTTAACCTCTTTTGTTGACCACCAGCACTACACTTTCCATTTTTAAGTTCGGAATAGAGTAGTTGCTTTGGAAGACGATCATCAGGCATCCGCACAACATGACCAGTCCAACGAAGTTGATGTTGAAGAATCATTGCTTCAACAAAGATTTAGCATGCAATCATAAACCAATCTTCTTGGAAGTAAGCTCTGTTGAACTCAATGGGACTCACTTCTGAGTAGACTGGCATAGGATTGCCATGAGTTTGTTGGTGACTATTGTTACTCAGTTATACTTACCTGGTGACTATTTGTCTGTAGTTTGAATTACCTAGCCTGTATAAAAAGTGGATGGAACATACTCACTTACTTGTGTACGTGTTAATTCTGCCATTTGTATTGATGTAACCCTCTATCCTCAGTACATTGTATTTTATTTTATTGCTAAGACTAGTGGCTGATGCAAACAAAGATTCTATCTATCTATTCACTTACCTGGGCAATGTGTGTAAACCCCATTTGAACACTTTGCTTCCAAGTCAATATGTACTTGACTTCATGGTCTGCACTGTAAATACCAGTATTTATGTTCTGGACAAGAGTATTTTAGCCTATACGAGCAATTATTTATTTTAAACTTCTTCAATCATTTTTCACTTTATATGCCTATATTTGTATGTCTGTTGTTTTGGTACTGTGTGGCCACACACTGCCAGAGGTGCATTTATTGCTATTCCTTCAGAGATAGGAAGTATGTGCCTTTATGGGTGGAAATACGTTAATTCAACACGTGACTCTTTCCATCACCCTTTTAAGAGCCAAACCATCCACCATGCTTCTTTGAAAGCAACTTTCCATCCATGGAAATGGCCACAACAATGCTGGGCAGGACTTCACATGGATGCTGATTCATTTGTGGAAAAAATGGTCTTAATTGCATGCACATTCCAAATGGATTGACGCTCACATCATGTCCTCTCCTACATCTGATACTACTGTTGATAAAGTATGCCAGGGAGACTGGCTCCTACTGCTTGTATACAAAAAGGCAAGCAGGAACTGTGACATATGTAATAGTAGAAGCCCCCCTCCCCCCCCAACTAAGGAACTCTGAGACTTACAGTTGCACATTCCACTTTGCACATAGGATGGTACATATTTTTCTCTCTCAAGTTACAAAACCTGCTGTTTCGCATTAAAGTTTGCTTAAGCATCCTGAACTAGGGCCTACAACAGTGGTTCCCAAACATCAGTGTTTAAAAGAGGAGCAGGGAAGCTGCTTCAAAGTCTACTTTTGCAAGAGGCTTCAAGACAGCTCTTGCTTCCATTTGTGCCTCTGGAGGCTCAACTGGGAGAAGAGGAAGAAGAGTTTGGATTTGATATCCCACTTTATCACTACCCGAAGGAGTCTCAAAGCGGCTAACAATCTCCTTTCCCTTCCTCCCCCACAACAAACACTCTGTGAGGCTGAGAGACTTTAGAGAGAAGTGTGACTAGCCCAAGGTCACCCTGCAGCTGCATGTGGAGGAGCAGAGACGCGAACCCGGTTCACCAGATTACGAGACTACCGCTCTTAATCACTACATCACACTGGCTCTCTGGGAGGGGATCATTGTCTTAAAGCCTTGGCAAGTTTTTGTATGCTGGGTCCATGACATTTGGGGGTGAGAAGGAGAAGGGATCCTCAAAGATTGGGAACCACTTGGTAACAGATTTGCACTATAATGCTGGTGAATTTTGATGAGGACTTTAAAAGAAACACATGCAAACTGATGAGAAAACATGGAGAACTGAACTGAAAAATGAGAAACTGGAAGAAAGCAAAATGGACAGATTTCACCCATCCTTTCAGTAGCTTTCACTGCTACTGCCTCAATAGCACACCTTGCCTCAACTACATCTTCCAACTCAGGGCATCTGGCTGCATGTCTCTAACTCAATCACTATATTGTCAGCATATATCTGCTTTTGAATGTTTAATTTAAGAAATAAATGCCAGTGTTTTTGTTAGGAACCACTGCAAATGTTCTGCTCCAACTGATTCATCCCTGAATGATGTGACTTTACATCTGTATCAAACAAAAGATGAAAGAGACATCTTAGAAATGTTCCTGTTTTACTGTTAATCAAACCATTCTCCTTTTATGTCAGTATATTTGTCTTTCACATCTTCTTGTAATTACTTAAAAGGGACGTGGTTATAAATATTGTTTCCAATCAGATGGGAAAATAATGAAAGCACAATCAAGCAGCAATTAAAAAAACATTGCCCCTCCCACCCCCACCATCAAAGCTTAGCTGAGAAGTCAGCCATTTGCCATATGGGGTATTATGTGGAACCATATTAAAGTCAACAGTTCTTAGTCAGCAAAGTCAGCTAACTGGACTTCAAATGCCATTATAGATATTCATGACGATTCCCTGCTTTTCTGTACATGGATTTGGCATAGACAGGACAGCCATTTACCAATACAGGTGACCACTTAACAAGTTGAAGATTAACACTGTGTGTGTGTGTGTGTGTGTGTGTGTGTGTGTGTAGTTGACGAGGGATTAGTTGAGTCCGTATGGCATACAGATAACCAAACAACACCAGGATGGTCTTATTCGGTGGTAACTTGATCATCTGTAGCCATGTTCAGGCATTCACTACCAAACGCCATGGAGGAGCTCTCTAGAGCAGTGTTATTCAGCCTCGAGTCCCCACCATTAGACTACCATGCCAAACATCCCCCACCAACTTTACCAGTAGCCAGGAGTGATGATAGGTTAAGTCTAGCAACAGCTGGAGACTCTGCTTTAAAATATGTAGACTACTCCACTTCCTGGGCTCTGATGTTACGAAGTGATGCATAGTCAAGGGCATCCTGAAGAGGGCCTACCCATGTATGGCTCCCTCCATGGGGAGGGGAAATCTGATCAGTCAAGCAACCCATCCCCATGGATACAGTCATATGCTCATATGTATGGGAGTGCATAGGACCCCTACAGTTTGGTGTCAAATATGCATTGACTAGAAGGCACATGCATTGGCATCTAGGAGATGTAGAGGAAATCCTACAGGCATTTGATACCCATGGGTACCAATCACCTGAATAGGGCTTGTATCATACTACCAAGTAATTAGGATATATTAACCTTGCATCCAGAAAGTGTATGATAAAAATGCTTGTATGTGGCCACCCTCTGTAACTTTCGAATAAAAGGCACAGAGAATGTAAGCACTCTGGAAATAGTCTGGAAATATTGCAAAACGCCTAGGAAAAAACTGATTGCAACTGAGAACTAATGTTATTGGTTTGGGGGTGGGTGCATTTTAATAAGCCCATTAAGATGCCTTGCAAGAAAACTGGTATGAGTCACAGTTCAGCAGGTCCCTGATCAGTACCTAAGACCAATTCAAAGTATTCATTTCAAGTGACTAGCTGTGACACAGCATGATGCATGAATTAAGAGGGGCTGCTGTTAACTTCAGCTCCATCATGTGACTGCCCTGTTACTATTTCCAATATCCGCACCTTGTGGGGATGAACAACCAAGCCAGGGAAGTCTATGTTCATTGACTTCTACTGGAATTCTGGAATCCAGCTTCCATGGAAAGCTATAATGTACAGTGTTACCTCAGGTTACAGACACTTCAGCTTGCAGACGCTTCAGGTTACAGACTCCGCTAACCCAGAAATAGTACCTTGGGTTAAGAACTTTGCTTCAGGATGAGAACAGAAATCGTGCAGCAGCAGGAGGCCCAATTAGCTAAAGTGGTACCTCAGGTGAAGAACAGTTTCAGGTTAAGAATGAACCTCCAGAACAAATTAAGTTCTTAACCTGAGATACCACTGTATAGGGCCTGGATAACCACTGTTATCTTCCTCAATGTGGTTCTATGACAGACCACATTTTTTAAAAAAATAACTACTCTATCTCAGATTTTGATTAAAATTGCTGAACTGGATTATCTCACATGTCAAAGTCACTGGCGTGAATGAAAATTTCATACACTTTATAGTTTTCAAAATACTGTGACACTCTGCCTTTGCAACACCTGTGCTGCCTTTGCAACACCTGTGCTAACTTTGGGATTTTTGTGATATATACAACAAAAAATCAGTTTGAGTTGTGTGACTCATATTTGGTCTACTAAACCCAATTGTTTAAAAGCATTGTGGGATTAGACGCTCTGAAGTTTAAGCTTCCTTAGTTCCATAGTAGACCCACCTCTGCTTCTAAGGTACTATTGGCCAATCTTCTGCAAGCCAACATGCAGAGAGAAACCCAAATGAGCCAAGCAGAGGGACAGGGCAGGTTACATTACATTAGCATATGTGGTTCTAGATTAAACTGCCACTTTTATATTGAGCAATTCCAAAGTCCCTTTAGTATGGCCAACCAAAATGTTGCAAAATAGTGAGCAAACTTTAGCGTTGCCCAGAATTCTTCAGTACTCTTAATGTTAATGTTAAGCAAAGTGAAAGGGGGGGGGGTGAAGAACAAAAAACTGGCTTGATATTGAAATCAAAATGTATGCATTGATTATTTATTTTTAATTCATGTTCTCTTTGACAGGAGCGAGCCAGCAGTAAATCACACCAAGCAAGCTGGTGTTAACTTCACTATCAAAACTGAGATCTGCACAGGAGTGCCTAATGAGCAAAGCAACTCAACTTGGGTAGCTCTTGCCCCCATGAAGCAGTTGATGGGACTGAAGGTCCCCAGCTACTCACAGCTGTCAAAGTTCCCTCTTTCCAGGGTTTTTCCCAAGCAATCTGAGATTGCTCCTGCACAAAACTAACTTCTCTGGCCAGTTCATGGGAAACCAGAGTTCTGGGAGACCAGAGGGGAGGGGAGCTGGTCACAGCAGGAGGTAGGAAACACCTGTGACTCTGCCCCAGCCAGACTCATCTCTGCCTCTTGGACTCCCTCCTCTCCTGCTTCAGCTTCTGCCTCTGGACTGCTCTCTGCCACAGACTCTCCCTGCTCATTAAGCCCTGTTCCCTCTTCAGCTTCTGACACCTCCCAGGCTTCTCCCTCTGAGCACTCATTGTTGTCCCACCACCAATCCACAGGCTCTGAGCCTTCTTCCCCATGCGGTTCCCCAACTGGTTCCTGCCACCATTCTTCTGTGTCCAACCAGTTCATGACATTGTTGCATAGTCTTAGGTGGCTATGGGGATGTCACGAAGCATGTCTGCAGTTTAGAATTCACCGCTGCATCACTGCTAAGAGCTTTACGAGCTACCAGTAGCTGCAGTTCCCAGCAGTCTCCCATGGCATGGTCAAGAAGCTTCATTGCAAACAGAGGGTTCCCTTGCAGCAGCTGCTGGGGTTTTGTGAAAGGTGTTGTCCCAATTCATAAACACCCACAAGGCTAAAAAGAAACCTGCTGTTGTACTCAAGTAACCTCCCGCTTCATCCCATCTGTTCCCAGCATGTTAGGCAAGAGGAAATGGGGCTTGGGATATGGACCATGTAGGAATCTGAAGAGCCCCAGGAGGATATTTTGGTTTTACCTTAATTGCATACCAAGTTAGGAAAGTATGTACAGGAATCTTATTCCACGCTTTCCCCAACTTGTCCAACTTGTACCATAATCCTGTTCCCTTCCTTGTGGTGGCTGGATAAATCCTTACCACTGTTCTTGGCTGTCTTGTGAGATGCAGCTAAAGCCATTATGCCAAGAATGGGAATTGGACATTTCTGCCTCTCTCATATTTACCCATTTGAAAATCCAGTTCTAAAACTCTTGCAATTTCATTTTAGCCTGCAATTCAACATATATATTTTTTAAAAACATGTTTATTATAGCAAGTGAACAAACTGTTGGCAAGTTACAAAATCAAAGTTGTTTTTAAACAGCTTTTGCATTGTGAAATTCTACAGAACACACAGCAGCTTGGGTTCCTCTTCATTGTTTTATAAGAAAAATTCAGATTTAAGTACAGTACATATGGTTTGATTTGAAATCATTTGCAGCTACATCTTTGGTTTCCTTGAAACCTGAAAAATCAATGATAAATGACCTGCCTATGAAACCAACATATATATTTTTCTGAAGAGGGATCTTCTATTATTCTTTCCTAGATAACCAACTCCACCTTGCTATAAACCTTAAATTGTTTTACAAGTTGTTGCTTCAAAAATGTGCTGTATGGAAAGTTAAAACTTTTAAAAAGCCAGAACTATATATTGCTTGGTGAGAGCTGTATATGAATTATAGGAAGAGAAACAAGAATTAACATAAAGTCCCCAAGAGTTCAGAAGGCAAAGGGAATGCTTTAACCTGGATACCTTCTAAGAAGTAGTTAGTGGAAAGCTCTCTGATCGTATGGAAATGCCAAAACCATTAAATATCTTCCTGCTTAACTATTCACATTCCACACAGTGGAAATTTTCTCCTGTAACTCAGAAATCAGGCTTTTAAAAATGATCTACACAGAAATAAATGTATGATAATACCTATTAAAAAAGATTGCAGTGGGTGATCCTGATATGGCTAATATGCAAGTTTGCAATCTGTTACTGGTATAGATGAAGGCAGTAAAAAAACATTTGCATGTGAAAGGATGCTGACAGGCATCTGGCTACGCATGATCATACTTGTCAAGGTCCCAGTGAACTGGGGTTTTTTTATAGAAAGAGGTATCCCCTAATTGTTATGCAAGGGACTACAACTTAATAGAGGAATAAGTAACTAGAGGATACAGCTATAGCCTCTAAAACAAGATGAAACATTTAAAAAGAAGAAAAACAGTTGTTGACTTATCCTCTAAAGATGGAACAAGAAGCAATACAGCTAAATGATAAATGGGTAGTTTAGGTTATAAATATGGGTTGTTTTATTATGGTATATTTGAGGACTGTGTGATATGTCAAGAGCCAGAATGCTTCTTATATGAATACATTTGCTTATTAAGCAGACACGTTATTGGCAGGCTCCTCGTTGTTACAGACAAATAAGTGTTTTATTTCTATAAATACCTGTCCTCTCCTTGTGGCATGAACCACAAGTTGCCTACTGTGATAGACAGCTGGTTAATGTATTCATACTTTCAAAAGACAGTCTATCTGTCCAGGGGCTTCAACAATATAAATAAAGGCCAGAGGTTTACAATGGGGATGGAAACAGAGGTGGCCACATCTGTATATGTAAATAAAAATAAAGCAAAGGGGAGGCACGAGAGGTGGTATCCTATCATACATGGGGGGAACTGGTCAAAGATGAATTCAGCTACAAACCATGTAATAGTAATACATAATGAATTTTACACTTAAAAACCATTTTTCGCTCTCAAGGCTGTTCTGTTCTGACAAAAGGCAATATTCACCATATATTACTGCTACATGTTTATACATGAATGGACTGTTCAAGAGCTGTTCAAAGAAAAGGCCCTTATATTCAGTAAATGCTAAAGGAAAGACTGAGCACTCTGCCACACGCCCAGCCCAGCCCGCAACAGCACCTAAAGTTTAGCAAATCCAAAATCAAAGATAATATGGATAAATGCAAGGTAAATGGGCAAGGCAGTACATCCTTCGGGCCAGAGACTAAGCAGCATCTATCACACAGGTCCCACTGAAGCTCTGAAGTATATATAGCTTTGTATGCTTATTGCATTTGAAGTCCCAAACGATCACTGCAGAATTGTGCTTTCTGTGTTAAGCTGAATTACCTGATAGTATAATGGAGATAGAAAAGATGTGTACACATATACATTAACAGATTTTAGACAAATTATTACGGCAAACCTAAAAGCTAATGATGGAATTAAACACTACAGTTATAGTCAAAGAATGCAGCATCCCAAGACAATTACTTCTTAACTCAAAAATGTTTTTAAAGTACATTCAAAGCATCAGTAGAGTCAATATGCACGTTGCCTTCCCTTGTTGCTCTTAATTCTTGTACTTTCTCATTTTTTCCTTCTCTTGCCCATTACCTTCTTTAAAAAGTCTTCTAATGCTAGTGGCTGTGTTTTTCGATCCAAACAAAGCTGCTTCTGAACATTCATTCTCAATTATAATTGCACCCTTTACTGAACACCATTTACAAGGGGCATTTCTGTAAGTCTACTACTGCATCCCTGTTAACATTTTGTTCCAAGAAATAACACTGGACCTAGAGCACATCAACGCTCTCACTTGCAACAGGTACACAAGTCAATGGCACAGATGCTGGTGGAAAATGGAAGCGCAGGAACCCCAGCACACAGGTGAACTAGTGAGATACTGACCCTAGGAATAGGTGACAACTTGCACTCCAAGTAGTGGTGCTATTCCATATGCATGCTTTGGTAATTGATGTATTGGCATTCACACTTGCACACAGATACGCATACATTGTTTTTGTTGCAGTTCTCTATTGTTTGTGTCCCATTCAGACAGATTGGGTTTCGGGCATCTGTAGTCAAGGGCAAGAACTGGAACACCCATCGTGGTGCCTCCTAATCCAAGTCTATGGATATACAGCGACATTCTTTAACTCGCGTGATCCTCTTTTTCTTCCTCGGGGGCTGAAGCTCCGGGCAGTTCAGTGTGACAGACATGGTGGTGAGTTTCTTAGGTTTGCAAAAGGAACAGGACTGGAAGGAGCCTTCCTCTCTGTGGATATGCCTGGGGATGTAGAAGGAATTGCACTGCCCGTAACAGAACTTGTTGATAATGGTGTGGCTGTGGCAGCCTTCCTCGTGGATGGTTTGCTTCAGGGAATGCGTCTTGCACCAGTCCCGCTTCAGGTACTGTCGCTCAGTGACGTGCAGCGCCTCTTGGCTCGACTCCAGCACCTCTTCAGCAGATGGAGGCTTGATTCTGTCCTTGCCACGGATCCTGGCGCCCGACTGCTGCGGTGCCGATGGCGGCTGCTGCGGCTGTTCCGAATCATTGGGTTTATCTTTGTCAGGCGGGGGGATGGCGCCCTGGGCTCCACGGTTCCTCTTGCTCCCCTCTGCGGTGGGTAGCAGAAGTCCAAACAGAAGGAGGACACCAACTGTAGAAACTGTGCGACTCATCCTGGGGAGAAAGGATATATCTATTTCACATGGCATCAACTAAAAAGTTGCACACAGTGCATCACATCACCCCTTATCCCAAAGCTAGTGAAAATACCAACCTTCCTCTCAGGAATGGGAGAAAAGGGACAGGGAGTAAAGCAAATCCCTCCTCTTTCAAATCTAGCAACTTGAGAGATTCCAACCTGTATGGAATTTCCGTCAGGTAAAATCTGGAAATGCAAGGGCCAATTTTATCACAGGTGACTGCCAACAGAAAAACCTGGCTCCTAGTTGCCACTGTCTGAACATGTCGTGTATATGACATAAGCTACAGAATCAGCTAACTTGACCTAAACTGGAAAACGGGTTTGTATTTGGACAGAGACTGTCTTTCCAGCATGAGGATACCTAGCCATGCAAGGCTTTCAAGGTTAAAAGCATGCAGGAAAATAGAGAAACTGGCACAGAACAGGTTAAATATGTGCCCATATCCCAACACCAGTTAGGACACTTAACAGCTGCATCCTGCATGTGTAGAAGGCATTGCAATGAGTTACAGGACTGTCAGGGAATACTATGTGAAATTCATCCATTTATGAGTCTGAGTTTTCCATATGTAATTAGAAGCTTTGTCAAAGGGATGGTCAAAGCAATTCATTGATAGTTATGTTCTCATAAGAGATTTGGATTTTCAAAGTACATTGGCAGTTCTGAAGACTTAGCTGGAACAGATTTTTGCCAGCTGCCCATCATATAATTCTATTAGTTGTATGCTCTTATGATTATATTGAAAATCACTTTATCAACCTGTGACATCATATCTGATTCTTTGATTTGTTTATGTCATACTGTGTGTTGTATGAGTTTGTAAACTTGGCACTTATTTTTCTGAGTTGTACCCAAGGGGTTGTACAAAGGGATGGTAGGCTCAGGAAACCAATTTTCTCCCTCCCCTCCTCCCACCTGTAGTCCCTAAAAAGTCCCTGCTGAGGCTCAGGAGAGATTTACTGAACACTGCGGACTGTGACTTATAGGGTGGTAGTGGAAGGAGGGCAAACGGCCTAAAACTAGGCAAAACAATCTTGTACTGCTCACACAAAGTTCCATGCTTCCGGCAATTCTCTCCTCCCACAGTAGCCACACAAGACATCCCATAATGCTCAGAAGGTCACCCTCAAGATTCTGAAGTGGGGGTGTGCACACTCAGGGGACTGAAGAGAGAGGAAAACATCAGTTGTGGCAGCTGCCTTTCGCTCATGCAACATGGATTACAACTGTGTCATCGTTTTTGAACTAGTTCAGTTATATTACTTTTGTACATTTGCAATAGGACTCGTTTTACAGTCAGAAAACAAGAGCCCACCTCTCTGTCGCTGAGAGACGAAAAGGCCTCTCCTGATCAGTTGCAGATGGAAAAGGCAACAGCTCTGACCCGGTTTTCTGGAAGCAAGGGATTTTCCAGAACCAAGAATTTTCCTCCCCTACTCTTTAACTCTAGGGCTGGATAACAGATTTATTTTTATTTAAATACTTATATTATGTTTAAGTTTGCTGTGATAATTTTGCAGCAACACTCAATGAGGGAGACCTCATAACTACTATGTAGATTCCAAGCCAATGTACTTGGAGGTTGAAGAAATAGAAGCTGAACATGTTGGCAGTATAAAAGACTTGAGTGTTCCAACTTAGTGTCATTTCAAACATACAAATGATGACTAACAATTCCATTACACACTTCCACACACGCACACTGAACCTGCTCAAGAAACATAGCCATGTTCTTGCCTGAAAGTTCTAGCTTGCAATACTAGAGTAAATAAATAGGAAACAGTAAGTATATTCCTATTTCAGGAATATTCACAGAGCAAAGCACACATTTTAGGGGGGAGAGCCTGCATACCTTCGTCCCATTTCCAGAAGAAAGTTTTTGGTGTAGGCTTTCAAAGGGCTCAGTACTGACCTAGACCAACCTCTCTTCTGTTAAGTTCAATAGCTGAAACCTGAGCACTTTTGAGTAAAGGCTCTATTTTAAATCCATCATTAGACCACAGCTCTAAAGGAAATCACAATGAAAGTGAGATGGTCTATGAGGAGTAAGAACACCAATATTGCTATTAGCAACAATTACCTAAAAGCCTTCAGGACAAAGCTCATATTTTGGGTTGGCATAGCAAACAGCATTGGCAGTTAAGGACTCTTCTTTTAAATTAAAGGTTTGGTGTGTGTTTATGTATGATTATATATTGAAAATTCTGTCCTGTGTTGTCTGCTTTTGAACTACTTTGGTGTAACCAATGAATACAAAAGATTAAAGGTGAAAGTGATCACTTCACTAACAAATCAACTCAATGGCTTGTGTTCATCATAGTGCTAAGGCTAAGGCACCTCCCACTCGCCCCCACACCCACCCCAATATTTTCTATGGGTTATCCCCAATCCTTCAGAGCCATTTTGGATACATCATATTCAATCCAGACATTATTGTCAGAAAACGACCCCACCCAAGTTGTAAAAACTTCTCAGTTCCAAGCAGATGACTGAAGAACTGCAAAATGCAGTGGGTAGGCAACTGAATAGTGATGCAAGGCAAGGACCTCACCTTCCTTAGGTGCCACAAAGTGAAGTGATTTGAAAGAGAATTGACTCCACACCACTTGCTACTTTAGATATCATGTTTGTGGCCTGCCCCCATCTTACTCACTTTTTTAAAAAAACTAAAGCCCTTTAGACGGCAATGCTATGTACACTTTCCAGGAAGCAAGTCCCACTGAAAGCAATGGGACTTACTTGAAAGTAGATGTGAGCAGATACACATATGACTACACTGTTAAACCTCTCGCAGTAAATGATGAAGTTTAGTTGTTCCTTTCTGCATTGTCCTGAAGCTTTGCAATTTCTTTTTAGAGATGAAAAGGCCAGAACTGCATTCCAAGTGTCTATTCCCTTGCAAGTAGGGACTGCCAGTCATTTTTCTGAGGTCTAAAAATATGTTTCACAGTTTAAGAATGAGTTTTTTTTGGGGGGAGGGAGAGACAGAGAACAGACTGCGATATGAAACACACAGGTTCCAGATTCAGATCTAACAGAAGTGTATGGCTGTCTGAAGGATAGTGGTTTGTGAATTGCAGACAGAGATTCTAATGTTATCAAAAGATCAGGTTTCTAAATCAGTCTAAAGGAAGACTTTATTGAAGATTACAAGTGCTCCTGGGCCTGCAGGGAGATTTCTTACAGCATAGGCTTTTTCAGATTTTAAGGTTGCCTTCACCAAACGCTTAAAAACCCTGTTATCAGAGAGTCAGGGCACTTCCAGTGAGATTCAAGCAAGTTGCACAATTTAAGCTGATACACAATTTTTGCACAGCAAACCTGCTTTGCACCCCAAATCAGATATGGAAAAATGAGGGGATCCTGCAAAGTGTGGAATAACATTTGATGCAACCTCCTCTAACTTCCCTGCAAACAAATCAAGGAGGAATGCTCAGTTCACACTCAGACTAGAAACCAGAGGTGGGGAACCTGTTGAGATTACAACTCCAATCGTGACCACTGACCAAGTTATTTCCCTTATCGGAAGAACAGAAGCATGAGCCAAGGCATACAGCACAAAGTATTTGAAGATAGATCTTTCATAGCAAAAGACTGGGGAATTTCTTATGGGAAGCTTAAAATAAGTTTGGCCAACGAGAAGGGAATATACAACGGGAGAGGGGGGGGAAAATGCGTTTTTGGATTTATCTCCCACATTAACATCTACATGTTTCAGCGTGTCAATGACGAGAGCTCAAACCGGGCTACTCTTCGGCCCTGACCATGAAGCTTCTTGGGGTGTTGCTCCAGGGTTAAACTGAACTCCTCCCTCCTGACAACCCAGAGCCAGTTGGAGCTGATGGGAGTTGTAGTCCCACGCAGCTGGAGCACCCCAGCTTGGCGAAGGCTGCTGTATTGGACGGAGAACCACGCCTCGCCCCCTCGGAGATGCCCGGCGGTTCCCTCTGGTCTTGCCGCCCAGAAGGCGCAGCCGAGGGTGGCCGGCGGCGCGCTGGGTGGCGCCTCTTTTTCTCCCCGCCAAGCGAGGGCAGCGCCCTCAGCTCAGCCTCGCCCAAGACAGGCCGTTTCCAGGGTTGCTCTGCGCGGCCCAACGACCGGAGGCGCAGGAGGCCTCCGCCAGCGTTTTGTTTGGTTTTGAGTAAGTCACGCGGCGGGGTCTTAGGAGACACCCGCCTCCCCTCGGCGGCTCCGCCCTTGGCAGGGAAAGAGCCGCTCGCGGGAAGGGAGAACCGACGGCTTTCCGTCGCCACCGGAGCAAACGCCGCGGTGCGCGCCCGTTTGCCGTCGGAGCTGCGCAAATCCAACCCCGCAAATTCCGCCGGCACCTGGAATAGCCCCCCTGGTCCTAGTGAGCCGGGGGCTACAGCGGAGGACAAGCCCCGTTGAAGTCAGTGGGAGTTACTTCCGAGTAGGCTTGCATGTGAAGTGCGCCTCCGCGCAGCAGGGCCCGTTTGAGGCGCCGGCCCAGCCCGTTTGGTCAGCCAGCGCCCGCCCCCTTGCAAGGGGCCAATCCTTTTAAAAGGCGTTTTCCGCGGCCCTCTTCGCCCATCCCGGCCGCCGCGCGGCTGTGAGCAATTTTCGGCCCTTTCGATTAAATTAGCCCATTAGGCAGTGGCACCACAGGGCGCCCCAGAAAGCCTAGAGGAGAGCCGGTTGCGAATACCGACCCGCGGGGTGTTACGGTCGCTTTGGAAGCGCAGAGAAAGCGGGAGCGGCTGCACAGGCTTCTTGGGGAAGGAGACGGACTTGGGTCACATCCTGGGCACCCTGTAAAGAGTGGGCCTTCTTTTTCCGTGGGAGTGTCCTTGGCAATCCGACGAGCTTTTAAGGAGGTTTCCTCGAGCAACCCGGGCTTGGAAAACACCAAGTGCTCAGATTGTTACTGCAGGCTTGAGGAATCCCCATTTTTAGCTGGCATCCCAACGAATGGAGTCAATACTAGAATTTCAGGTGCACAGAGAGATAACTTGTTCGGTCTGAAGCCCCATGTTTACCAACAGCAACGTAAACCCCATTTAAGTTAATGGCCCTTACTTCCAAGTAAATATGCATGGAACTGCGCTATAAATCACGTGTGAAAATGGTATTGGTTCTACCAGTAGTTCCATTTGTGGCAAAAGCCAGCCAAGCCCCCCCCCCCCCGCAAAAAAGCACAGCGATGAGAAATGTGCGGTGGGGGTTAGGGGATTCCAGCGGCTCCCCTCCCTCCAGTCAGGCGCTACACAGATACGGGGAAAGGTAAGAGCTTCGGTATTTTGTAACATATATTCGACAGGCTTTCCTGGATTAATTCCAGGAAAGCAATTTATCCACGATGCCAGGCATAAATCTAACTTAAGTTATCCTACCCCATCAGAGTCTGTATTCTTCCCTGAATACACTGACCTGCAGTTTCTAAGGCTCTCATCACTTACGCCACGAGTAACCCTACTGCTTCCAGGGGGCTACAACCCAGCGCCTCCTGCCTGCCTGGAGCAGAGCGGCAGTCGCCATCCTTCACTCCGGCGAAAAGCAACCCAAGGTCTCCCAATGAAGCCCCGAAATCCTTTCCGCTGCCGCCTCACCTGCGCGTGGGCGGAGAGCGAGTCCTGCTCCGCGGCTCCTTTCGGGCGTGGGGCGCTTCAGTGCGCGGGGTGACGGCTCGGGCTGCTGCTGCTGCTGCTCTGCTCCCAGTCCCTCGAGCCCATCGGAAGGAGAGGCAAGGAAAGCTCGGGCCCCGCTTCCGAATTGCAGGCGCACCGCGCTGTCTCCCATTTAAATGCCTGCCAGCTGAGAGCAGCGCTGCTGATCATTGGCCAGCGGCCGCCTCCCAATACGCCCCCTAAACGCTTCCAGCAACTCCCGCCAGGGAGGAGAACTCTCCTTTCTCCAATTAAGCGACGCCCGGCTCCTCCCTGAGCCTCCAGGTCAGACCGGCGCTGGCGGGCGAGGGACCCGCTGGCTGCTACCCGCATCCCCACGTGGCCGAGGGACGTGCGACCGGCGGAGGCGGAACCCATCGGCAAAGACAGCGGGCGATAGTCTCCCCCACTTGGGGGGGGGGGTTTCCTCCCGACACTGATGCCTCTGCTGGAGTTGGGCTCGAGGTCTTTAAGAGACTTTTGCTCGCTTTCAAAATCTTGTGCACGTACCCAGGCTTGCTGATTAAGTTACAATAATCACAGTGGTCCTTGTATGCAAGTAAATGTGCACAGAAGGATCACAAGCCAGAGACCTGAGAGTTCCCCACCCCACTCCTCCTCTTCCTTCTCATAATCCCAGGTTTTTAGGATTTCAGCCGTGCGAATCAGTCCCAAGCATTTATGCTCAGAAATTAATCCACGATTTACATCAGGCTAGTGTCACTGATGACTGCTATTAAAAAAGGTAAAGGACCCCTGACACTTAAGTCCAGTCGCGAACGACTCTGGGGTTGCGACGCTCATCTTTCTTTACTGGCCTAGGGAGCTGATGTTTGTCCGCAGTTTTTCCCGGTCATGTGGCCAGCATGACTAAACCGCTTCCGGCAAAACTAGAGCAGCGCACGGAAATGCCGTTTACCTTCCCGCCAGAGCGGTACCCAAGGCTCAGTGGTTTACACCACAGCACCACCCGCATCCCTGATGATTGCTATTGGGAGACTCTAAAAGCCACCCCACAAGAAAGTAGACTATTAAATTAAATTAAACTGATGCTGTTATCAGCAAGAGTTCGCCACACCTGCATCCAGAAATGTATGTCTGGGGCAGATACTCTCTTGTTAGAGTTTAGGTCTGCCAGTTAATGTTGGCAAAAGGAGACAAGAATGTTCTTCTGGAAGTTTTACTGCTAAAGTTCAATCAGGGATCGTGTTCGCTTATCACAGAAAATGTGCAATGTACATACCATCACTCTGGCAGAAACTTTTGTCTATAACCTGGCTCTCCAGTTATCATTGATGGGGGTATAAGTCAGGCAATCACTGGTTGAGGTGATAATTGCTTAGATATGCTACTCACTTTTTTGAGTATAGCTTGATATTTTATCATCAGGTATATTAACAGTCAGTTCTTCCTCTGGGCACCTGCCTTTATATAGCCAAGAGACACTACCTATGCAGAAGAGGAAGGTATTCGCAATCCGAAGGTTGGCACACACACAAGCAAATAGAGATGGAGAAGCCTTGAAAGGTGGGTGAGGGAGAAGCCACAAACAGCTTGGTTGAGGCAGACTGAACATGGTCACTGGGCATGGCATGGTAACTGAGTGTTGGGAGGGAGAAGGAGAATGAAACAGATATATTAAAAGTGACCTTGGGTGAAGAGATATTATTGCTGTGTAAACAAAACAATGCTAGTGAGAAACAAGGGGTAGGTATCAGCAGGCTTGGGGTGGGGGGGGTGGGAACAAGCATTGCAGAAGTAAGGTTTCTTTGTTTTTAAAAATCATATTGGGGGGCACTCCAAAATAGCCCAATGCTGGCTGAGTATGTTCAGTGGTGAAAGAATGCTATGTAGTGTCTGTTGGGACCACTCTGCAGCGTTGTGTAGCCAGTCCTACTTTTTATATACTAATGTTATGTATTATTGTATGTAGATACGTTTTATTAAATCACTGTAATTATTCCTTATTTTTATTTTTGCTTTTATCTTTATTTTTACAAATCATAGAATTGTAGGGTTGGAAGGGACCACGAGGGTTAGGTACTCCCAACTCTCTGCAATGTAAGAATATTTTGCCTAACGTGGGTCTCGAGTCTACAACCCAGAGTTTAAGAGTCTCCTGCTCTACCAACTCACTCTCTCTATTCCTCTGAGGAACTCAAGGTACATGCTTCTCCCCCTTTCCATTTTATCCTCACAACAACCTTGTGAGGTAGGTTAGGCTGAGAGACTGTGATTGGTCCAGGGTCACCCAGTGAGTGTCATGAGCAAGTGGGAATTTGAGTCCTACTCTTTTAAGTCCTAGTCCGATGCTCTAGCTATTACACCCATCATTCACTAGGGGGCCTTGGAAATCACTTTTCCTCTCTGTTTTGTTAAATTTTCTTCAGTCCCTTCTACAGGAACTATTCTTTTAGTAAGGATAACTCTAGCATGATGCGCTTTGGAGGGCAGAGACCCCCTCCTACCCCCTACTCTAATCAAAAGAGTGGAAGGGAGTTGACTCAAAGAAACACATTTGTATGTCTTTGGTGTTTCCAGAAGGGAGTTTATTGTGGAACTGGTGCTTCTCGTGCATGGAAGTTTTTTGCATTTTTCGTATGATGCTGTCAGCATCATTATCATCAAAATGCTAGCCCATGGTTTTTCTTTATTTAATTTGAATTTACCTATTATGTGGAAAACCCAGTGAGAAAGAATAACCTGTTATGCATCTTCAGTCACTGTTGATGTGGACCCTCAGTGAACGATGATGAGGATTTTGGTGGGCTGTTTATCCTTTGCGTGGTGATGTTTGCGTGGTTACCGGCAGTTGCCATGCCACTACTATTTGCTCCTCATGTGAGCACAATCTAGCTATTTGGTTTCCAGTATGCCTCTTTCCACCCATCACCTCCTGCGGAAGGCTGTTCTCTCAAGATTTCTGTAATCTGTGTGACTGATTAATATCTACCGTATTTTTCGCTCTATAACACGCAGATTTTTGCTCCTAAAAAGGAAGGGGAAATGTCTGTGCGTGTTATGGAGCGAATGTGTGTCCCTGGAGCCGAAAAATGAGGCAAAAATCAAACCGCGCTTCAGGGAGAAGGGAGCTCCGTGAGACAGGAAGCTGCTTTCCTTCATTCTGCCTCAGGGTCTTACTGCCCACCCTGCTCTGTTTCGTTGCTGTGTTTGCTCAAACGGAACAAAGAGCAGGGAAAGCCCCTCCCCTCCAGGCAAGTAGAGAGGAGAGCAGAGCGTCCAAACAAAGAGCAGGGAAAGCCCCTCCCCTCCAGGCAAGTAGAGAGGAGAGCAGAGCGTCGCTCTATCCTCTCCCTGCTCCGGAGGGAACAATGTTTGTGAAGGGAAGAGAGATTACAGGTTCGGCTTAAAATTCTGATTTGACTTCCTGCTTTTTGTTTTTGGAGACACACAGCATTCAAATATGCTTTCTTCCATTTAAAAGGATGAAATCCTTAAACAGTGTTTTGCCTGTAAATTCATGCGATCTGGAAGATTACAGTGTCTGTACCTCTTAAGGGATGGCAAAGCTTAGGTTTCGCTGCTAAATAGTTCTTAATGCAGTTAAAATGCTTTCTTCTGTCATGCTGGTGGGAGGGAGAGAGAGAGAGAGAGAGCGCACGCTGGCTGGCTTGGGTGGGTGGATGGGGGGAAACTTTTGCCTTCCTTTCCTCACGTTATAGCCCTCTCCTGCATTCTTAGCCTTCTGTGTTTTTCCTTCCCTCCCCACTTAAAATGTGGTTACAAAGCATGGATCCACATGGATCCTCAGGATCTTTGCATTGGGTCACCCCAAATTCACCATCAGAGCACACAGCATGTCCATGGCTACAGCCTGCCCCCCCAAAATCACACACCCATTGTTGCCTGGGGCTGCAATGGTGCAAAAACGTGGTTACAAAGCATGGATCCACATGGATCCTCAGGATCTTTGCATTGGGTCAGCCAAAATTCACCATCAGAGCACATAGCATGTCCATGGCTACAGCCTGTCCCCCCCCCCCAAAAAAAATCACGCACCCACTGTTGCCTGGGGCTGCAATGGTGCAAAAACGTGGTTACAAAGCATGGATCCACAGGGATTCTCAGGATTTTTGCATTGGGTCACCCCAAATTCACCATCAGATCACATGTCTGTGGCCACAGCATGAAGCACAAAAATGATACGTCCACTGTTTCATTCAGAATATTTTTTCCCTTGTTTTCCTCCTCTAAAAACGATGTGCGTGTTATGGTCAGGTGCGTGTTATAGAGCGAAAAATACGGTAAATGAGAGATACTGGGACTCAGGTGTGTTTGGAAGCCATTATGTTTGCTGCACAGCTGACGTTCAGTGGTGGAAGTATCATGACACTTCATACATGTTTGGAAGTGCAAAACTCAGATTAAAGAAGAGAAGAGAGGAGATTTTAAAACACTCAGCCACACCAACTTGAACATTGCAAACCACTTCTGTATTTACCAGCCCCAGTCAGGATAATTTTGAAATGGTTCTGTTCATGTCAAACTAACCATAGATATATGTGACTGTGATGGTGCCCAGAGTGGCTTGTGTTGATGTGGCTACAGAGGCATCCTGTTTGAGGCAGGAATGGCAGGTCCATCCTGCTGTTCGATGTGTCCAGTTTTAATAATGGCTTACTACAAAGTACCTCATACACGGGTTTGTGGTGCAGTGGCTGGCAGCACGGTGATTCAAAAGAAGAGACGAAGAAGAAGAGTTTGGATTTGATATCCCGCCTTTTACTCCCTTTAAGGCGTCTCAAAGCGGCTAACAATCTCCTTTTCCCTTCCTCCCCCATAACAAACACTCTGTGAGGTGAGTGGGGCTGAGAGACTTCAGAGAAGTGTGGCTAGCCCAAGGTCACCCAGCAGCTGCATGTGGAGGAGCGGAGACGCGAACCCGGTTCCCCAGATTACAAGTCCACCTCTCTTAACCACTACACCACACTGGCTCTCCTTCTGCATTAGACCAGTGGCCCATCTAGTCCAGCCTTCTGTTCTCAAAGGGGCCACCCAAATGCCTGTGGGAAACCAGAATGACCCGAGTCCAAGAACACGTCCCCTCCTGCAGTTTACATCAACTGGTATTCAGAAGCATAGTTGCCTCCAAGTGAGGAGGGGGAGCATAACCTCCATCATAGCTAGTAGCCATTGATAGCCTTGTCCTCCATGAATTTGTCTAATCCCCTTTTAAAGCCATCCATGTTGGTCACCATCATTATCTCCTTCGGTAGCGAGTTCTGTATTTGACTATATAAAATCTTTATTTTATCTGTCCTGAATTTTTCAACATTCATCTTCGTTGGATGTCCATGTGCTCTAGAGAGGGAGAAAAACTTCTCTCTCACCACTTTCCTCACGCCATGCATAAATTCATGAACTTCTTTCATGTCACTGCTTACTTGCCTTTTCTCTAAAATAAAAGCCCCAGATGACGCAATCTTTCTTCATAAGGGAATTGCTCCATAATCTTGATCCTCTTGCTCTTTTCTGATTCCAGAGAACTTAAGTACATGGGCTATAGATAAGCTATTCCTAATTCTGTATGTGCCATATTGTCAAAAATAAGTGCCTCTAAATTACCATACTTTTCCATGTATAAGACTAGGGTGGTTTTTTTTACTAAAAAATAATGTTAAGAAAGGGGGGTAGACTTATACACGGGGGCAACCCCCCCCCATTTTCTTAATTTTGAGTCCCTCAAAATAGGGGGTGTCTTATACACGGGAGCGTATTACACACGGAAAAATACGGTAGGTTCCATGATCTTGATTTGGCATCAGCTCAGTCCAAGAACTCTTCTCAGGTCGTATTTCATTTTGCATACATACACGGTGAAGCTGAAGCAAGAGGTTGGATGGATCACAACGTTCAGTCCAGCACTGAAATAGGAGGTTCAGAGTCAGACATGGCTCAGATGCCAGCAGTGGTGTAGTGCGGTGGGGGGCACAGGGGCAGTTGCCTTGGGCACAAAATTGTTAGGGGCACAAAATTTCAACACCCGGTGCTGGCTCAATACAGCTGTGCACTTCTGTCAGTGGGCTCTGTTGAAAACGGCTTCTCCTTGTTAACCAAGAAGTGACCTCACTAGATAACAGAATGACTCTTCTTATCTCTGTGGCTGCAATCTCCTGGGTGATGCGGACGCCATTAGGCAGTTGAATGCACATGCGTCTTCTGTCTGTTTCCCTCCCTCCACATGGCCCTGGGTGCTGGCAACCCACACTATGCCGCTGGGTGCAGGAATTCTTATGTATGAATGATTTGAAAAGATGGTTTTCAATGTGTAAGCCAGTCTCACATGTGGAACTCTTTAATAAGGATGACAAGAAAGCTGATGAGTCATTTGCACATAAATTCCAGTACAGTAGGGTTGTATGCAGTGCATTTTGGTGCTGAGCATTCAAATATGTAGATCCCGATTCAGTGATTACCATTAACTTCACTGAGGTTTTAGCAAGTAGTTTGGCTCTCAATTTCCTCTTTGCTGAACCACAATATATGAAGCAAAAACCTTTTAAAATATGACAGAAGGACCAGTTCTGAGCCTTTCAGGTCCAGGTGAAGATAAAAGTAGTGAAAAACATTACTCATCTTACAAGCTGTTACTACCATTCTGCCTAAGACCACATTATCAGCTGCCAATGTAATCATGGATGATAAGGATTTGGATTATAAGTTAAGTGCCTGTAAAGTTAAAGCAAAACTATGAATTGCAAAAATAAACACGTCTCTACCTTTCAGTTGTATTATTACCAAACTTCTCTCATGTCTTTAAGAAACTGCCAAGAGCTTTTCCATTTCTGGGAAATGGTACCACAAGCCTGTGGCCAAATCTTTTGTCTTTCTATTTCCAACTGTTCTGTTTTCCTTCATATGTTTTTCTATCAAAAAAACAACAACAACCCCTGTTCTGCCCTACTTTCGCTTAGGGCAATAGTACGTTTACTTCTTGATCTCTGCCTCTAATATCTTGAAATGTGATTAGCATTCACCAGTTCTTGTATTTTATTCCCTGACCACATCCACATCAAGAATGGTTCATCCCTTTTTGTAAATTTGAGCTGCATGAAGCCAAGAAAAGGGGGGGGGTAATATTTTATTTTCCACAAACAGTTGAAGTTGCCTATTAGCTTTTTTAAAAAAAAAATCCAGTTGATGTAATTGACTTAATTGACTGAAACATTAAAGGGTTGTGAATAACACACACACACGCATGCGCAGATATATAAACGTGTCCAAATGTGGAAATTCACCACACGGTAAGTGGGGCTTTGTGAACAGTTTAGCAACCCAAACATAAGAATGTGCAATAAATCATGCTTCAAATCTTTTGTGTTTTTAAATAAATTTGGACAAGTCATAAAGTATAAACTGTGTGTTGCCAAAGCGTAAATGCTCCTAATGCTCAAAAACCACTTCCAGTCATAGGAAGAGGTCAGTTGTTCCGGGCGTGGGCGAGAGGAATGGAGAGAGTCAGGAAGACTGGGAGAGCACAGCTGACATGGAAATATGCTTTGAGTGCCCCACGCCTGTCCCAGGCATGCCCTCAAGATGCCTCTGGGTTGTCTGTTGGGACACAGAGTGGGCCAGAGAGTGAGAACCATACTCTCAAGGCACAAAAAGAAAGAGAGGCACAAGGTGGCTGAAAGACGCTCAGTTCACTCGAGCTGGCCCCTATTCTTTGCTCTCTGCCATCTGTTTAGCAAGCCATTTGGATGCTTAATAAGAATTGCAGCCAATCCCTATCCCAGCACTGCATCAGCTCTCATTCTTTCTCTCCATGACAGGCACAAGTGACAAAATTAAGCAGCAAGTGAGCAGATCCCTTGCCTTTCAGTGTGTGATTAAGATGTTTTGGTCAATATCGTTTCAGAATATGCATACTAGCAAAAGTGCCTCGTTTTCAGTAATCTATTCTTGTTATTTATTAAATTTCTATATGGCCCTTCATCCGAGGATCACTGGGTGATTTACAATAACAGGGGTCAGCAACCTTTTTCAGCCGTGGGCCAGTCCACCAGCCCTCAGACCATGTGGGGGGCTGGACTATATTGGGGCGGGGGGGGGGGGAGATGAACGAATTCCTATGTCCCACAAATAACCCAGAGATGCGTTTTAAATAAAAGGACACATTCTACTCATGTAAAAACACGCTGATTCCCGGACCGTCCGTGGGCCGGATTAAGAAGGCGATTGGGCTGCATCCGACCCCCAGGCCTTAGGTTGCCTACCCCTGTACAATAATCTAGACATACTCTCAGTTTGACATTCCATTCTGGTCAGAATAATGGTGATCTGGGGTACTTGTTGTAGCTCTAATCCTTTGTTATGGGCAGACCATTGAGCCCCTTGGCTTCGGGGCAATGCCCTGTTGCCCTGACTGGTGGCCTTATTGAAGACCTGGACAACTTCTGAAATGAGGAAATGGCTGCTTACCCAGTCACAGGGTGGACGGCTGTTGCATCCCATCATGCCAAACTCCTTTCCCTTGGGAGCAACACATGGACTAGGCCATTAGGGAATTCCCAGGCCGGCTGCTGGAGACTGGCGGACTTTCCTGCCATCTGTTTATTTGAATCCTGGCCAATCCGTCCGGACCAGGTGGACAGGGCTTGGGACCTGATAAAGACCGGCTGCACTGACCCCCAGGGTCCACCGTCAGCTGAAGAACAATGATCTGTTTCACATTATACCTCCTAGAGACCTGCTGAATCAGTTCCTTGGTTTTCCTGTGAGCTGGAGGTGATATGGCAGTATAGCCTATGATACAAGTGGTTGTTTCTTAAGTGCTTGGCCAGCTAAACACGTCATGTGCTCCTACGCCCGCATTTGGGGTTGCCAATGGGCAGCAGCTGAAAGACAGCACCTGCTTTGCATGAAAGACCCAGGTTCAGTCTTCGGCATCTCCAGATGGGGCTTGGAATCTTGTTTGCCTGAAGCCCGGTAGAGTCGCTGCCAGCCAATGTAGACAGTAGTGAGCTAAATGGACCAGTGGTTTGACGCTGTATAAGGCAGTTTGGTACTGCTGCTCATCCTTGCTGTTGCTGCCTGTTTACCTGCCCTATGCAAGAAAGTGAGAGGAGCAAGGAGAAGTGGGAGCAATAACCTCCAGATACCCTGTTCTCTCTTGCTGGAAAGTGATGTACGTCCAGTGGAAAAGATAAAGCAAATGGGCAGTGGCAACAACAAGGAGGAAATGGTGTGCCGCAACATCTTGCCCAGGCCCCTCCAGGCCCAAACCAGCGCTGGAGGGGTGGGAGATGGGGGGCGAGAGTAATTACATTTTAATGTGAGTGAATACAGTTATGCACACTTGGGCTTTGTTTTAGTAGAAATTGGAGTTTTTAAATAGGTGGGTTTGGAGAAGAGTTGTGAAGGAAGAGACGGAGGTGGCACCATGATGTCCAGGGAGGAGTTTCAGGCACTGAGGCAGCAAAAGAGAATGAGTGGACTAAGTTAAGACAGCAGGAGACCTTCACATTGCTAGGACTGTACAATGGAGGCATAGAATTACTGGATTGTGTTGAACTAAGTCGTATGTGGGGTGTGGGTGGCGCTGTGGTTTAAACCACTGAGCCTAGAGCTTGCCGATCAGAAGGTCGGTGGTTCGAATCCCCACAATGGGGTGAGCTCCCGTTGCTCAGTCCCTGCTCCTGCCAACCTAGCAGTTCGAAAGCACGTCAAAGTGCAAGTAGATAAATGGGTACTGCTCTGGCGGGAAAGTAAACGGCGTTTCCGTGCGCTGCTCTGGTTTGCCAGAAGTGGTTTGGCATGCTGGCCACATGAACCAGAAAAACTGTCTGTGGACAAATGTTGGCTCCCTCGGCCAGTAAAGCGAGATGAGCACCACAACCCCAGAGTCGTTCGCGACTGGACTTAACTGTCAGGGGTCCTTTACCCTTTTTAAAAAGTCATATGTGGATGAAACCCTTTAAAAGCTGTTGACTTGACTAACAATTCGATTTATTTCAGTGACTGTATTCTAAGAACTTAGTTGGGTGCAACCTGTAATAATTAGTAATGGGCTTCCATACCTAATTGTGGCAGAGTTAAAAGTGGGTATGAAGAGAAAACTGCATGTTGACTTTAATTTACTGTATTTTCTCAGTCACGTCTCCTAAGCTCAGTTTCCTCACTCAGGTCTCCTAAGCGAATTCTAAGTGCCCTTGTGTATAATGTCACTGGAAGCACAGTGGATTTTAAAAAGAGATGACAAGGTCTGCAATAGCATCTGCTTAACATTTATTAATCCATGTGCACTGGGGTAGGAACCTGTGACGAAGACAGAAGGGCAGTACGACAAGAACTTGGAGGTACCAAGTTATTTTCCTTCTTCATACTTTCAGCTTAATCCAACAAATTAATTGTATGGGGGAATGTTGTGCCACCGACACTCTAATTTTCCATGTTTCTGCAGAAAGCAATTATTCTCATTTTCGGTGGAAAAATGATTTTAGTCACCCCATCCTTTCAAGATTGGAACCTTTCACCCTATTCCTTCCCTTGTGCCCTGAAACCTTAAAAAAAAACCAAAAAAACCCCACCACCCTAGATAGCGTTAGCTGTACGTGATCTTCAAAGTTCTGTCGGCTGTAATTGCAAAGGTTTCTGCCATGGCATTTACTATCATTTAAGATTTGCAATGCTCCCATGTGTTCAACACATGGCTACCAGATAGTTCTAATGTGGGGAACCACATAGTCACTGGGGGGGGGGGGAGTTTTTGTCATAAATAAAGCAAGCACAAACCGTTACTACAGGCGCTCTTCTCATGGTGAATTAGGAAGAAGGCACAGGAGGAATTCAGGCTGATCCTTCAACTTGTGTCAGAATGCTCCAGCACAAAAGAATAAGTATGCCATGTATGTTGCTGGAGAACTGAGTGCTTAATGTTACCCCATAAGAATACAGCCGAACAGAAACTATGAGAAAATATTAAAAGTGCTGCGTTTTCAGCTGGAGAAATGGAAATAGTGCTTACCTAGCACATGGGCGCCATCTCTCTGCCTAGACTTCCTTTATTCCATGTCAGCTTCTCAAGCACAACTATTGGGAGGAAAGCTTAAACAATTGTCATGGGCTATCCCCAGTGTGTGCATGTGTGTGTCAAGATACCCATTACTGATGAGGTTTGAACTCTCTTGGTCACATAACCTTGACATTTTTAAATAATAATAATAATAATAATAATAATAATAATAATAATAATAAATCATTTGTAAACCCTGCTCTCATCTGACTGGGTTGCCCCAGCCACTCTGGGCAGCTTCCAGCATATATAAAAACATAGTAAAACATTAAACCTTTAAAAGCTTCCCTATACATCATTATTCCTGGATTTTTATGTTGCGATGATGGCAGAGAAATTAAATCATATTGTGGATAGGCAGGTAGGTATATTTGATTCAGGCCTAACATTAGTTAACCATTTGAGATTTGTAATCTCAAGGCAATGTTACTGTATGGGGTTTCCCTTGAAATTCAGCATGCGCAGAAAGGAAATACAGTGGTACCTCGGGTTACATACGCTTCAGGTTCCATACGCTTCAGGTTACAGACTCTGCTAACCCAGAAATATTACCTCGGGTTAAGAACTTTGCTTCAGGATGAGAACAGAAATCGTGTTCTGTCAGCGAGGTGGCAGCAGGAGGCCCCGTTAGCTAAAGTGGTGCTTCAAGTTAAGAACAGTTTCAGGTTAAGAACGGACTCTCAGGAACAAATTAAGTACTTAACCCGAGGTACCACTGTAGTCTGAACCTCTAGTGTGGGATAAACCATCAGGATCACAGACTATTGCTCCGTTATTAGCTGTGGCATCTCCTGGTTAAAAATGCACACTGTATAATGCACAGCTGTATAAAGAAAATAAATATTTCACCTTATCATTTGCGGTACCTAAGTTTCACCAGCAAGCAAGTGAAAATGTTTTACTGTGTAGATTCCATTCATAGCAAAGTTTATTTGTCTTCCAGTAAAATAAGGCAAGCCATTTCCTCAAAAATCATCCGAAACACGTTTATATATCCATGCAAATACTGAAGCCTGCTTTCAGTGTTTATTAAAACAAACAGCAAGTATCTGACATTTATTGTGAATTAGGCGGTTATTTACAAACAAAACTTAATGAAATAATTGTTCCCAGAGAACAAACATCACATCATAAGTACAATAATAGGAAAATTTTGGAAAAATGGTCCTCTTCTTTACAAGCTGCTTCATAAAGCTGTTTAATTCACGCCAGTTATTAAAATGATAATTTTTTTCAAAGCTTGCTCCAGGTCTAAAGTAAATCAAGAGCTTCCTAATACCGTAACTTAACAAAAACCACAACTGTGTTCATGTATCTAGGATAACAAATGCTACAAATCCAGCTGCTTTTCAGCAACAAATATATTAGTAATAAACATGCAACCACTATGAGGATTTGAATCACTGATTATGCAGTGATTATATAAGCCGTATTAGGGCTTTCCACAAAGCTTCATTCATTTTCTGCAGTCTCTTTCTCTTCATCTGAAAAATGTGGAACAGACTTCTTTGCCACAACATTGTCCAGCCTTTGTCCTTGAAGATATGGATTTACACTCTGGGGGGAAAATATTTTTAATGCAATTAGAAATGGAAAAGAATTCAGGGAGATTTTAAGTGTGTTCAGTGGGGCTTACTCTTTAGTAAGTGTGTTTAGGACTGTAGCTGAATTTTTCTCCCTCAATCTCAATTCTGTAAAATGGGGGTAATGATGACCCACCTAATAAAGACAACTAAATAAGTGTGATTAAACACTCTGTAAGCAAAAGCATCATTCAACCAATAGCACTATAATTTAGTTTCCCAAGTATCTGATTGGTAAGAATGAGCAAATCTTTATACAACACAGGTTTTTTTCTAAGGCCTTGTCCAAGTCACTTGGCTGAAGGAATTGAGCATGTTTAGCCTGGAGAAGACTGTTGGCAGGAGGGACATAACAGCACTCTTCAAATAACTGAAGCTGCCACACAGAAAACAGCAGAACTAGATCTAATGGACTTAAATGACTGCAGGGTAGCTTTCAGTTGAACATCAGGTAGAAACTTGATGCAAGAGTAGTTCAACAATGAATTGCCCTGTGACCTTCAGATTACAGGTGGTAAGGTAAAGGTAAAGGGACCCCTGATCATTAGATCCAGTCGTGACCGACTCTGGGGTTGCAGTGCTCATCTCGCTTTACTGGCTGAGGGAGCCGGCGTACAGCTTCCGGGTCATGTGGCCAGCATGACTAAGCCGCTTCTGGCGAACCAGAGCAGCACACGGAAACGCTGTTTACCTTCCCGCTGGAGCGATACCTATTTATCTACTTGCACTTTGACGTGCTTTTGAATTGCTAGGTTGGCAGAAGCAGGGACCGAGCAACGGGAGCTCACCCCGTCGCAGGGATTTGACCCGCCGACCTTCTGGTTGGCAAGTCCTAGGCTCTGTGGTTTAACCCACAGCGCCACCCGTGTCCCTGGTGGTATACACATTTAATTATTATTATTAATAATAAATTGTAATCAATATGCAGATGACACACTACTCTGTTCCATCTGAATCCGGGAGATGCAGTTCATTTGTTAGACTGTGGCAGTGATGGTCTGGGCATGGGCCAATAAACAGGCTGAATCCTGAAGACAGAGATGTGCCCCAAGTTCTCATGACTAGAAGGTGAGAAGATGGCTTGTTCTGAACAGGGTTGCACTCCCTTGGCAGGAGGACATCTGCAGCTTGGAGGTGCTCCTAGATTCAACAGGTGACCTCGGCGGCTAGGCATGTTTTTCCCCAGACCCAGCTGGTCTGCCAGTGATGGCCCCTTTTGGACAGAAGGGACTTGGCCACTGTACTCCATGCTCTGGTAACTTCTAGATTGTATTATTGCAGTGCAATCTTCATGGGGCCACCCATAAAGATGACTCAGAAACTTCAACTGGTCCAAAATGCAGCAGCCAGATTACTGGCTGGAGTTCTATTCAGATCTCACATATCCGCTATTTTAAAACACCTGCATTGTTTGCGAGTTCATTTCTGGGCCCAGTTAAAGGTGCTCATATTACTGCTTAAGACACTAAATGATACCTGAAAGGCTGTCTCCTTGCCTACAGACCCTCTCAGGTGTTGATATTAGCAAATTGGCCCTCCTGGTAATTCAGCCACCCTCAGTTCCTGGGGAAGAGTAATCTCTGCAGCCACTCTGTACTACTCCCTCTTGACAGATGTGTCTGGCAACCTCACCATACAGTTTCGGTGAATGCTGAAGTGCACCTCTTTACCCTGGACTTTGACACCTGAGATTTTTAGGGCCCACCCTATTTTTGTGGTTGTAAGTTGTTAAAATCTGTTTTTAATGTTGTATTTTAAATTGCTGTAACCTGCCATGAGACCCTAGGGTAAGAAATAAATTTTATATTAATAATAATATGAAGCACACACAAAACACTGATAAGTTTAAAAAGACAGAGGGAGTTTTCAACTGAGGGTGGTTCTTACTCTTCTTCACTTGGAAGCGCATCTCTGAGAGGAGGTGCAAGGTGAAGTATACTTCCAGTTTTAATTCAAAATCAAGGGTCTTGGTTAACAAAATATTAGGACATGCTGGCTTAGACGGAAGAATTTTTTTGCAAAAGTCGTATTGCTTATCACAAATATTTACTGGAAGAAAGGACAAAGTCCAAGTTTTAATATAGATGTACTAATCATAGTATTTCAACAATCTTTTTTTACTTTGCATTTTTGCCTTTCTCTACACTAAGGCACTAAAATGAAAACAAGTTGCATTCTGAAAATTACCCTTTTCTTTCTTTTTGGTCCACCCTTCATTTTCTCAAAGAGTAAATTCTTATTCTGAAAGAAGAAGAAGAGGGGAAAACACAAAAGTATGGATCAAATTTTGTAGCTCTTCAAGCAAGACTTTGTGCCATCTAAATATTAGCATATGAATATTTTGGAAAGCAGTTCAGGAGAGAATGCCATGTTGTTGGAAAGATAAACCACAAGAAAACATTTGAATTACTGTAGCTATTAATAAAATATTTTGGTATTCTTCTGGGACACTTAGTGTCATCAACCATTATATGAATAGGAATATATGATGATTCTAAGTTGCATGATGGTTTTAATCTGAACTGTCTCGGAGAGTGGAAAAATCGCTGAGTAGTAGACCACATGCTTTGCATGCACAACATGCCAAGTTCAGTATCTGCATAAAAAAATACAAGGCACCGGTTACGAAGGACCTCTGTGGGAAACCTGCCATCAGTCAGAGTACGAAATACTACACTAGATGCACCAATAGTCTTTTACTTGGTATAACAGGGATGGGGAACTTGGACTCCAACTCCCCATCTAGTATGGCCGGTGGTCAGGGATGATGGCAGCTGTAGGTCACCACCATCATCAGGACCACAGGTTCCTAGTCCCTGTAGTATACAAACTGCAAGGAAGAGCAGAGCCATCAGGTTATGGGCAGAACAGTATTGGTTTTTTATACAGCACTTGCTCCTGGTGGCTTCTGTGTGTAACACAATTTAATTCTTTTAAAGAATTCTTATCTCAACTGCTTCCCCCGCAGACTGTTAAGCACCCTCTGGGTAAAGAAATCCTTCCTTCATTTAGGTAGCATCCTAAACTTCCTTCAAAAAAATAAAACCTGTTTGGTCTAGAACGTTTTTAATAGAGTGAACCTTTTAAAAACTGCCAGAGTTGTCTTGGCAGACAGAAAACTATTTAAAAAAATAAAAATTAAAAAGGCGATGACTATGACCACAGCCTGTACAAGTGTTTCCACATACTGCTATATTTCATAGATGTAGTGAGCACAAATAAGGTCTGGAATGTCAGACACATGCTCAACAGATTTTTGTTTCAATTGGAATTATTCAGTGGTGCTGCACTAAAAAAAGGTTTAAGAGAAATTAAGAGAAAACCTCTGTGTGTGTGTCTGTCTCATATATATATATATATATATATATATATATATATATATTCAGATTACTGCGTAATTGCTATGTAAGCAATTGACCCAACAGTCACAATAACAACAGATGTGGTGAGAGTTTCACAAAACCATCACTTCTGAAATTAAACCTTGATTTCTGAGAAACAAATGCTTTAGGACACGTCCTGTTCTTGAGAAAGCCCCTGCCTCCCCTGGGGTTCTAGGGTGTATCCGGAGCCTTGCAGTGCTGGTAGAATTCAAGATATTCTGCCCACCATGTGATGTGTGCAGCAGCTGATTCATCGGCTGAGGTGGCTGAAATGGGATTGGAGACACAGGAACACAGCACCTAAAGAGCAACCTTATACTGTGGTACCTTGGTTCTCAAACTTAATTTCGGGAGTCTGTTCGACTCCCAAAAGCATTCTAAAACCAAGGCATGGCTTCCGATTGGCTGCAGGAGCTTCCTGCACTCAAGCGGAAGCCGCATTGGACGTTTGGCTTCTGAAAAACGTTCGCAAACCGGAACACTTCTGGGTTTGCAGCATTTAGAAGCCGATTTGTTTGACAACTAAGCCATTAGGGAACCAAGTTACCACTATACTGTGTCAGGCCACTGGTTCCCCTAGCTCAGTAGTGTGTACGTGGGTGGGATATATGAACCCCACACATATCTCCACCTGTTCCATCCATGTTGCCATGAAGAGCACACCACCAGCAGTACAAAACCCACGCACAGGAAAATGCAAGTCAGACAATGGGTACCTCTTTCATACCACATGACGGGCAGGCAAAACATTTTCCTAGCATGGAGCTGAGGCTGTAAGGAACACATTACCTGCTACCATGCTGTGTGTCCAAAGTGCAGAAGCCCTACTGGAGTTAATGGCTGATAAACCCACACATGTTGCTATTTCTCAGGAGCTCCTTCGTTCTGGACACTGTTCGGTAAAGGCTCTGATTTTGCTACGTGTGTCTCTTCCTTTGTGGCTAGAGCACAGTGATCTGGATCCCAGTTCCCAAGCCTAGTCCCGGGTGTGGAGAGCTTGATGGGCTCAAGAGGCAGCAGCTAACTATGGTCCCCTCATGGTTTGGTTACCAGATTTCTTTCAATGAATTGGGGGACACTTTTCAACTTCCTACTAAATAGATGGATTTTGTCAGGGGACTGATTTGTAAATCCGGGGACTGTCCCTGGGAAATGGGGATGTCTGGTAACCTTACCTCATGGGCACAAGGGAAATGAGTGCTCCTGTGGGGGGGGGGGGATGAAGCAGTCAGGTGGGGGGGGGGAGGGGATGCTTCCCAAACCGGAAGTGGGAATGCACTGGATGCAGAGTAAACAGGAATGTGTACACAGCCTAAGTCACTGGGGCTGCCCGAGGGAGGTAGTGGGCCCAAAGGGTGGACTGGCCCAAGCAAAGCAGACTCTTGGTTGATGCAGCGCTCTTGCTGAATGGCTCAGATGTGTCTGGGTTGGCAGGTGAGTCTTCTTCACTTTCCAACTGAGGTTGTCCCCTGGATTCAAAGCAGGGACCCGCATTGTGTAGAATGAGAGACAGAATCATGGCTTGTCTTGCAGCCCCTTGGCTCCCGGCATCTGTGTGACTGGGTGTTGGAGCTATGGGAGGAGGGGGCGATAAAGGCCCTGTGGAGCATCTGACGCCATTCTGCGGCTGCGACTGAGTGGTTGGAGAGTGGCTGTGTGTGATTGGCTTGTGGTGTTTGTTTCAGTCCCAGGAGCTCACTTGGCTTTGCTCTCAACGTGACATTTGTTTCTAGGGATGCCGGAGGTGCGTCTGCTGTTCTTATGCCATTTCTGTACTTCTTGCGTGTGTTTCCCCTTCTAGGTTCAGCATGCATTGGATTTGGTGGTCATTCTGGCATTACAGCAGCCTATCTTCAGATCTGGCACAATGTAAGTATAAGCTTACTTGGCCCAAGGGCTGGCGTCTTTTGTGCCAAACATTATCTGTTTAGTATTTCTCATGTTAATTTAAAACCCAAGTTCACAAGACATTGCTTTTTGCCTGGCCTCAACTATTTCATCAGAGCTGTGCCAAAGAGACAAGGAAACAGAGATGAAATTGGCCAAGAAGAGACATTCTTGGCTACAGTTAATTTCTGCAAACTCACTTGGGGGGAAAAATCAATTTAACATGTAAAACAACAACAACAGAACTGTACATTATTTCCTCATGGTATCAAGTGTACTTTCCCTTAACTTATTGTTCTACCTGAATCTTCTATAAATGTTTTCCTACAATTTCTTTTTTTTAAAAAAGCTGGACTGTAATTAAGGCAAAAAGTTTCACTGTGAAAGAAAAGACAGACTCGGCTCAACAAATATCATATTTTGTTTTGTCTGCCTGAGAATATTTTGAAACCATAACTAATGCTTAAATATAATAAGCAGCAGAGTGCAGATAAGGTTATGAAATCTGATATATAAGAACATTATCCCTGCAATAAGGGTAAATTTGAAAATACAGCGCAAGTTTCCCCTAGTGGAGAGTTCAGACTTTTGATGAGACACTGAACATCTCTTGCTCCTCTTGGAACTGAACAAGAATTAAGCATATTTTACATCAGAGGATGTATGAGGCAGAAACTGTCATGCTTTTATCTGGATCTCATTTGGATCTCAATTTTCTTATTTTGTTTTCAAAATCATATTAACATCATCATCATCATCATCATCATTTATATTTATCGCCAATCTTTCTTCCATCGTATAATGAGCTACTGCTTTATAAGAGACATAGTAATGTATTTTGCAAAACATTTTAAGTGTGTAGTATATTTTAAAAAACATATTATTTGCACAAGATGGCCAAAATTAGGCAAGTTTAACCCACTATTTCAGTGAATGAGTTAAGCATGTGTCTCAATCTAGTCTACTGAAACCAATGGGATAAATTATGGCTAGATTATGGCTTATGTTTTAGGAATGCACCTTTCGACACAAGTACCTGAAAGTTTTCAAAGCAGAGGTACAAAAATAAATAACTTACCAAAAAAACCTAAGTGGAACAGGCATAAATAGTTATTTCAAGTTCAACATCTGGTTTGTTTAATGTTGCAATCTTTGATAATCAAGCACAATGTAATAAGAATTTCCAGCACGTGGTAATTTTCACATGACTGACTAAAAGTTTAGGAATCCTAAAGGTGATCAGTGCTATAAATCTAAAATTGAGTCAGCTATAATGGAGTAATCATTTTCTTGTGAACAAGCATTGCTGAACCAAGGTATTTATCAACTGAGCATTGACAGCTTTTAGGCTGCGATGAACTAAATTGAAAGCTTTATAGCAACCTTGTAATGCAGGGTTCCTTCATTCTAAAGTTCTAAATGTTTTGTTAGATTCTTCATACACAAAATATATAGATAGTGATTAATGTCCTTTTGTGACAATTGCAATCTAGCTCTAAAGGTGTGTTTGACAGTCTATAGTTTTCTTTTATAAAGTTTGTTACAAAAACCTTTTCTTAACTAATTCAGCATTATTTGGAGATTTCCAAAGTAAACAAGATTTACGCACCCATTTTCCCATGCTTGGATAGTCATGTTCTGGATCAAAAAGATGCTGGTGAAGTTGGTATTCTTTGCTGAACTGAGCTGTATCTGGTGTGTTTTCAAGGCATCCATCATCAACTGAAGAAGAAAAAATGGGGGGGGGCCTGAGCTGCTTGACATCTTGTAAAATATATCAGCAAAACCACATCATGAACATATGCAATGAATTTTATAATAAAAGGATAGAGGATTAGGAAACGGTACTTTTCCTCTTTGGAGGCAACACTCATTTCCACCATTCCTTGCAAGAGACATAAAGTAAAATTCATTTCTTTACTGATTTCTTGCTGGGTCATATGTTTAATGTGTAAGTCAAACGAACTGCTGTTCAAATATTAAATAAAAAGGCAGTACCAAAAATCAAAAGAAGAACCTCAAAACCTAGCTAAGAAATAGATCTTTATCAAATACTGTTCTTGTAAAATGCTAAGAACACAAGAGCCTGCTAGATCAGGCCAAAAGTCCAACAAGCCAAGAACTCTGGTCTCACAGTGGCCAGCCAGATGCCCTGTGAAGCCCACAAAGCTGAATCTGAGCATCACACCACTGTCCTCACCTGAGATTCCCAGGAACTGGTACCCAGAAGCATACTGCCTCTGGCAGGGGAGATAGGGCACAGCAATCATAGCTAGAAGCCACTGCTAGCTTTATCCTCCATGAATTTGTCCAATTCTCTTTTAAAGCCATCCAAGATGGTAGCCAATACTTGTAGCTTAACTATGCATTGTGTGAAGAAATGCTTTCTATTTGTCCTGAATCTTCCAACATTCAGCTTTATCAAATACCCCCTGAGTTTTTGAAATACAGTGGTACCTCGGGTTACATATGCTTCAGGTTACAGATGCTTCAGGTTACAGACTCCGCTAAGCCAGAAATAGTACCTCGGGTTAAGAACTTTGCTTCAGGATGAGAACAGATATTGTGCGGCGGCGGCACGGCAGCAGCAGGAGGCCCCATTAGTTAAAGTGGTGCTTCAGGTTAAGAACAGACCTCTGGAATGAATTATGTACGTAACCAGAGGTACCACTGTATAAGAATTGTGGGCAGAGGGGAGGCCAAATAGTATATCTGTTGGAAGATGAGCTTCTTCCAGGGCATTTATTAGAAGAAAGGTGCTTAGCCTGCTCAGTAAGTGCCCAATCTGGTGATAACAGAATACATGATGCAAGGAGGAAACTGCAGCCCAAAATAGGAAAAGTGGTGGTAAGGGAAAACCTAGCCACTTTAAATGAATTCAAATATCCAGGGCCTGATGAGTTATACCAAAGGGTACTACTAAAGGAGCTTGCAGGTGTAATTTCAGAGCAACCCTACAGAACAAAAAAGACAATTGGCCAGTCCTGGAAATGGAAGCAAGCCATAATTTACATCTCTTATGTTTACTACTTCAGGAAAGGGATGAGGCCACAGCAGAGCAGTAGGGGCCCTAATAGTGAAAGGTTTGGGTGCCAAGATGTTTAAATCTGGACAGAACATCTTACTGTGGAAACCACTAAGAGAGGCCCATCTTTCAATATGCCAGTCCACAAACCTCACTGAGGAAATTCTCTAATAAGTTTAACATGTAATATGTTTTTACAATCTTTACTTGGGCACAGACTGGAGTTTATATTTAAATCTCTGAAAACCGCTTTGCTTAAATGCAAGTAACATATGATTCACTAGCCAGAAAGTGTCCAAAAGAACAGTTTTACAATGACAGCAAGAGTTTCCAAGGAATGCTATCCATTTTCATATCTGGATGCATCTTAGTCGAACCAACAACATTTTGGCTGTAGTTTTAAAATTAAGGGGGGGAAGGCCAGAAATCTATTTTTGATAGACATACTACGGAAGTTATTATTTCAATCTTGACATTTTAACCACTAACAGAGTCTATTGGGCTAAACAAGATAGGAAAAAAGGAGAAGAAGAAAGGAAAAATCTAGAGAGATAAACAGAAAAATAAGAATTGAGATGTTATTTCTGGAAAAGGAAATTACACAATAGTTTTCTATTCTCAAGCATGCCACAAGAGGTTTCTGAATGTGTTTCATCCCACATAAGTACTTAAGTCACCTGGAAGTATTCACTGAAAATGTCAATAACGTTGTTTCCTGTTTTCCTAGCTCTGCCTTAGACTCAGTTAGAAAGGGGAAGGAGACCAAGGCTACCATTCTATGCACACAATACCTAGAAATAAGTCACATGGAACTCAGTGAGATGTACTTCTGAGTAGACATGCACAGGATTGTGCTACTGGACCACAACCCTTTGGATGCTTATCTCAGAACTGAATAAGCCTACATAGGATCAGGCAGCTTTGTTATAATGAACAATGGACACTGTTTTGTGGAAGGGTCGCTGTCCTAATCTTAAGCATTCCTTACTTTAGGCACCTTTATGGTAAGTGTGCTTAGGATTTTTTAAAGCATCCTGGAAAATGATTTCGTGAATAACCCAAAATCCTGTATGACATATTTACATTATGGGGTTGCTACAATGGAATATATAATCTCATGGACTTTCCACCTTTCTGTGTGGTGAACACCGTCATCAGTATCTGAAGAAAACACTGGCCAGTTATGCAAAAGCAGACCATGGTCAAGGCGTCAATCACCTGCATCATTCCTTTTCACTTCCCCCATTCCTGTTCCCATTACTAATTAGTCCCCAGTTGTTCATCCTACCTGTTGCCTCCATTGGCAAAAATGGCCAATATTTTCTAAATATGCACCTTGGAAGCAGAACCAGTCGTGTAAATTAAATAGAATCTAAATCCCACAATTATATTCATAATTCACTCTTAGTAGAAAAATGTGGATTAATGTAAAACAGGGATGGGGAATGTCAGCTCAGGGGCTGAATGCGGCCCTCCACATCTCTCTGTCCAACCCTTAGGATTCTCCCCAAGTCACACTCCTAGTGGCCATGCTTCACATCCTCCTTTGAGTCTTTTTGCTGGCTGCAATGCCTCTCACTTCTCTTGCAGAATTTAACACAAAACTCTGTAGTAAGTCCATGCAACTTACCTGTCTTTCCAATTGGGCAAGGATTTGGAGGATCTGGGTATCCCTGATCTTCACTGAAATCTTTAGGTATGTTGTCACCTGTCAACTCAGCTACAATATTTGGTATATTTCCATAAGGACCAAGGTGCTGAAGTCCTTCATGGGCACCACCTAATAAAGACAGAACCATCTTTTTGATAACATGATGATTTTACTACATTAGAATTACTAAGAAACCAAAATCAAGACCCTGGTTTACTTCTCTAACATCAAGAGGGCTACATTAATGGACTATATGACAGAACACGAAGCCTTCCTCTGTTCCCTTTCAATAACTTTCCACGTCCATTTCTTCTTGGACAACATCTGGATTTGAAACTGGATGTGCACTTGAGGATGTACATTAACACTAGCCTCAAATACTGCATGGATTCAGGAAGAAAGACCCCAAGGGTAGCAAACTCAGAAAAGGAAAAGCAGAACTCTTAAAATATGGGCATCTGAACTCTCAGTCATTGGTCTAAGGAGGCTTCCTGAAGATGGAGAAAGTGTTCATTCATCCTAGTCACGATCCACAGCCAGCATTTTCCCATCTGTTTTAGGATCACACCCAATCCCAGTAGCCTTAGGTCAAATCCAACCATACATTTAAAACACATGGCTTCCCCTAAAGAATCCTGGGAACTGTAGTTTGTTGAGGGTGCTGGGTATTGTAGCCCTGTGAGAGATAAGCTACAGTTTCCAGAATTCTTTGGGGGAAGCTATGTGCTTTAAATGGATGGGGTGGATGTGACATTAGTGCCTTACAATTGCTTCACCATCACGATGTAGCATTTTGGTGATGTCATAAGCTAGCCAATAAGGAGGACAGGGTGGATCAGGCATGACCAAACTTGGCCCTCCAGCTGTTTTGGGACTACAATTCCCATCATCCCTGACCACTGGCCCTGTTAGCTAGGGATGATGGGAGTTGTAGTCCCAAAACAGCTGGAGGGCCAAATTTGGCCATGCCTGGTGTAGATTAACCATACTAGGCCAACCATCTCCCCACCACCACTTTAGATCTGAAGCAGGGCCTTACTTGAAGCTATTATACTATGCAGAAAGCAGGTAGGATGGGAACAGCTTTCCCATGAATGCACTTCAGCCGCCATGGAGTGAACTATAATGGGAATAGCCTGCTAAAACCATTATTGTTCAGGCAAGCCTATCCTGACAAGCAGAGGCTGTCATATGTTTTAATCTGGTTCTAGCTTATTGTTGCTTTTAAATATTTTTGAAGATTTTAAATACTAAGTTTTAACTCTTCTTTACTGATAATTTTATTGCTCTATTCTTTTTGTATACTGAGGTTTTATCACAATCAAGCAATGTATAAATGTGGGGGGGGGGGAGTTACAATGAACCATAATGACAAGTTGCAGGCTGTCAGTGACTTGGCAGGAAGTCTTGGCTGTTTTATTTATTTATTAATCATGTAACAAACAGGATCATAAATAAGGATTTATATCTCCACGAGTAAAAACTGCTTTTTTCAAAATAGTTAAGAGATGATTAAGAACATGCAAGAATGAAGATTTTCCCTTGGAACATGGACAACACTTTGTCATGCTATAAATCTTCATGTAAATGACTCTGCAAAGCTGCAATCAAGTGCTGTGGGACAACAGCATAATGCAAGAAGACAAAGTTAAGCATATCATTTAAAATGCTATACAATGTGTAGCTTTGCAGAAATTATATATTTGGTTTAGAAATTACCTAAGTAACCATAGGGAAAGAGTCCAGATGTTATGAGAAAAATGCTAATCATACACAAAACATTGTTTCTGTACATCTTTTATGTCTTTCACATGTGAACTAGTTAATGAAGGGTGTGAATAAGTATAGGCAACTGACTAAGAAATTCCATACAAAAAAAGTGCAAAGCAATATTAGTATCCTTAAAATCACAAATTTGGAATTCAGGATTCTGCACTTCCTTTCTGCACAGCCAATTTTAATTGGAGAATAGTGACTATTTGGAATTGGTTAACAGAAAACAATAGAAATATTTTGAAAATTAACTTTAGGTCTAGTTTTATTTTAATAAAAAATTACACACAAAGTACAGCAGGTTCAAGAATGCCTCAGATTTCTTTTGTCGTGTTTGTTTGACTTGCCTCTTAGCTTAGGTGATGAACAATGAATGGCAGTCCACAAGAAGCCACAAGCTGAATTAATTTGTTGGGTGTCTCATATAGCCTGTGGTCAGCTTACCTTTTTCCTGAGGTAAAGAGCTCACAGGCAGCACACACCTCAGAGTCCCTGGTGCTGGGGACAAATAACTTTAGTCCATGTGCTGACATTGAAATCAAAGAAGCATCTGACTGATCACTGTTGAAAGCAGTGGTATACTGCACAGATCCTAATTTGGTCCAGCACGGCAGTTTTTTTCTGTTATGTTCAATTATCCAAAATTCCTACTCGTTGCATCTCTCTCTCCCACGTCAATATAGATTTCGTGAAAAGAACACATCTATTCATCTAAAAATAGTGGAGGTGACCAGGTTGAAGTAATTCATGTCTTTTTGTCTTTGATGGGATAATGAGAAGCAGCCACTACTGGCACACCAGTAGTTTAATGGATCAAAGAGCAACAACAGATTATTTATTCTGGAATGGACGATCCAGCATTAACTGCCAAAGAGGGTACACTGGAGCACACAATTCAGATTTCTTCTTAGACCTTACTCCTTCTGCATCACATCACTTGCTACCTTGCAAATTCTTAATCTGGAGGGAATGAGCTTTCAAAACAGGCTTGTTAAAAAGTTAAAGTGTTCTCCAACATGTTAGTACCCGCCCGTGAGTCTTCTTTTCACTTCACTGTGAGAGTGGGAAACAATGTATTCCTCATTTGCTTATCTGTTTCCGATTTGTTCAAATTCTGCCAAAATTACAAAAGCTCTCTTTATAGCTAAAAAGTAAAGACAGCCAAAGACAACCAGCCACACCCAACCTCTCTCACCACCAAGGAAGTACAACAAGTGAATAGGAAGAGAACCCACACAAGTAACGCTGACACAACCCCTCACACACACTCAGTAGAATAACAGAAGCATAACCACCCCACCCCACTCGCCACTCCTGCTCTTCCCTTCTTCTTTTTCTTCCTAATTGTTTAAATCAATTCATAAACTCATACATTGACCACTAATAATGAAACACATGTTGTAGATATTCTTCCACATTTATTATGACGTTTTTGTGATATACAAATAACATGAGAAAACTTGGTATACTTATTTGTATAACATTATTCTTGTTTATAAAACCTAATAATAATAATAATAATAATAATAATAATAATAATAATAATTTAAAGCTTCCTTCCTGTTCTGTAACTCAAACGGTAAAGGCCTCTCTGTGCCACAGACATAGAAAGGCTTAACAGTCATTGCTTCTCACAGGAAACTCCACTTCTTTGGGGAAGGAAGGCTAGGGATCTCCAAGAGAAAACCTCAGAACGTTCCTCACACAACTCCCAATACAGTGGTACCTCAGGTTACATACGCTTCAGGTTACATACGCTTCAGGTTACAGACTCCGCTAACCTAGAAATAGTGCTTCAGGTTAAGAACTTTGCTTCAGGATGAGAACAGAAATCATGCTCCGGCGGCGCAGCGGCAGCGGGAGGCCCCATTAGCTAAAGTGGTGCTTCAGGTGAAGAACAGTTTCAGGTTAAGAATGGACCTCCAGAACGAATTAAGTACTTAACCTGAGGTACCACTGTATTCTTCGGGGAAAACCCATGACTATTAAAACTGGTACAGTAAATATAGTACATAGCTTTGCCAAGTGTCCTCTTTCATACCAAACCTGTCCTCTTTCACTCTCAGTCCAGAATTGCGAGGTGGCCTGTGGTTGGTGTTCCTCTTTTTCTCTCTCCAACCTTTTTTTTAAAAAAACTTAATTAACTGGCAAGCCAATAGCTTGCAGCTGCAGCACATAATGAGTCGAAGCATCAAGTGCTCTTTGGAAACGGCACAATATCCTTCTTCAGGGATATCGTATGGAGGAAGAAATGGCTGCCCCCATAGGCCCATCTCACTGAAAAAGGAAACGGGGGCATTTGAGGATTCAATCTGCAGTGAATAGCAGCTGTGAGCTGCTGGCTTGCCAATTAATTAAGGTTAATAAACAAGAACAAGACCGCCACCTTGCCTCATAGTAAAAATCACCATAACCCAAAAGAATTGGAATTAATTTCTTTAGTTGTCAATAGAGTGCAGTTGTTTTGTATTTTCCACATATTTTCAGTTTTGTGTTCATCGTATATTATTGTTTTAGCACTTCCATATAGTATATTAAGGTTGCTAGCTGCCTTGAGCTTCTTTTGCACATCTTATTTATTTCTAATTACTATTTTTTATTTGTACTGTAGTTGTTTCGGTGAGAAATTAATTGGCTTCCCTTTTGTAAAATTGTAAATAAATTCCTGAAATTATTTCTAAATATGCATCATGTGTGTGTGTGCAACTTTGTCTCCTCTTTTCTTGTGGTACATACCCTCTGTTCTAGTGATGTGTACATGGCAACCTCACCAATACAAGTTTTTAGTGTAGATATGTTATGGAGTGGAGCAGCGAGTCTACAGGAAATGATTCCCACTATTATATCCTTTTGGTCATTGTGCTAACAAACAAGAGTTTTCGGCATCTGCAGCATCTCTACAATGCACAAAAACACAGGCTTTTAAAATGAATGTTAGATGCTTTGAAACCCCAAAGATGGAGATTTAATTGTTTTGTGTTACATTCCTCCAAGTGTTTAGATAGTCTTGTTTACCATTTAGTTGCAGAACATCCTTCAGACACCATCAAGTCAACTTCCGTACATTGTACAGACCTCTTGCACCAGAGTTCTGCCCACTATGAAAAAAAGCATCTCAGAGCCTCCAGATATAGTCTATTATTTATTGTGTGTACATAGTTAAAATGTCAAGTGCTTGCCAAAATTCCCCTGGACTACATACAAAGCAATTTTTATGCCAATACACATTATTGTTTCCTTTAGTTCAAAATTTCTCCCTAGTCTAGTTCCTTTGTTTAATCCCACAATTTTAATGCCTTATTTTTGCACTTTTGAGTGATTTTGTAAACCTTCATAAAGTGTTTACCTAGCAAAGGACCAGGGTGACAGAAACAAAGTACTGACTGCTATATTGCTAACAGTAATTCAAACACGCCATTAATTCTAGCATTGTTCTTTCGATGTTAGGCTTACTAGAAGCACAGCTCAAAAATCAAAATAACACAGTATAAACACACTGCCTTGTCAACCATGAAAGTTAATAGACCACCCTCTCAATGACGATGATAGCATCAAGGCCACCCTCTTGATGAAACTGCTGCCTGGACAACAGTGAAAATTTATCACATAATACACACAATAGTCACCTGTGGAGGCAATACTCATACTGAGTAATCTTGGTTTACTCAATATTCTCCAGCCTCATAAGTCATGCTCATGTTATTCCTGAGCAGGTAATTCCAGCACAATAGCGGGGAGGGGGGTGTCACATGCTCCGCCTCATGTCCCTACATGTGCTGGCAGGGTGGGGTGGGAATAAATACTGCATGCTTTCAGTTTTGAATTTTATATTTTATTCAGGTCTATTCTTTATTTATTTGCTGTGCTGGGAAATTTTAAGTTCTTCTAGTGTTATTGTTAATTCTTGGATGTTTTTTGTTGGCAGTGCAGCAGCAGAGATCATTCATTTAATATTGAAGTCAACTAGCCAAGAGAGTTGATGGGTGGAGGTCTTACTGAGCAACCCAGCATAATGGCATGATGTTCACTGAGGCAGCATGTGCTCCGATTGGCTGTGTTGTTCTGCAAGAACTTTCCTCTGCAGGTTTGATTAAATGTCTCCCTGCTACGTACAAAGCCTGAACTAAGAAAGACAAAACTGCTCTGTTCCTTTCTCAAGTCCCCCACCACCACCCATAATTTCCTCAGTAAAGTGTTATCAATACTTTTCTCTCTGGACTCTGTGTTATTTAAGTGCTAGTAGTTTTATTTTATTTTCCTGTAAACTGCCTTATAAGGGTAATATGCCCTCAAAGGTGGGGTAGAAATGCACTAAGTAAATAGATTAGGTATAAGTGGCAAGTCTCATTGGCACTTTCCGAGGAAAGGCTACACAATTGCTCAGCGCCAACAAGCTGTCTTGTGAAAGAAAGCCTATGGTGCACTGCCATAATGAGACAGTTCAATTTAGCATTCCTTGCTCATGGTCCTTGGAATACAGATTATAAAATATCTCTAAATCCCCCCTCCCCACCGGCTCACTCAGCCCTCTGAGGAACGTAAGGCTCCACCCGCCATGAAATACTTGATGAAGATGAACTCAGGGCAGATTAAATCTTTTGTCTCCAAATTCTGGTTTATGATAGTCTATTAAAAAAGAACTGCTCTTCTGAATACATGCTTTCATACTCCCCCACTCCCTGCTCTTTAAATAATCCGTCTGTAGGTGGTTAAATTACACCAAGCAAGACTGCACAGCAATATGAGTAGAAAATTCAGGAAGGCTGCAGTTACTGCTATACTTAATTATTTTATTGTTCTTATAAGGAATTATAGCAGGTCTTCAAAGGAAACCCAGTCACCAGCAAATAAATTGTTGTTAAGATAAAGCTTTGATTTGTAACACTAACATCTTGGACATTATTCCATTACACACTTCCAAAATGCATTTGGCTGCTGCTTAGCTGTTAACATACAGTGCACCACCCGCTGATTAAACTGTATAAATACAGTCTTAACTGGATTCCTAGAACTTACTTCCAGCACTCAACAGCCACCTAATGTCTAAGCAAGGAACAGCAAAGCATTTATCAAGGTAGCCCACTTAAACCTATTTTAATAACAACACGGTCCCTGACTGCATAATCAACAATGCAAGTCTCATGAACACATTTAGACATATTTCAGAGTCTCAGTGATAACTAGAAAGGCAGAGTTGTACAGCAGTTTTACATTAAGTAAATGTTTAAAATGTTCTAAAATTATCTTTCTTTTATGCTGTGATGTGGCTAAAAAGTGGCATTTTATATGCTGATGAAATCTCAATAGAAAGAACTGCAAAGGTCAGGAAAGTTTTGAGCCTCCCCCCCCTTTAACAGTTGAAGAGGCCTGTATAATTGAAGGAACGTCTCCACCTCCATGACACTGAGGGCCAGTTCCGAGGGCAACTGTGCGTGGAGAGGACCACAAGGAATGGGGGAGGAGTTAAACCCTTTCCCACTTCTGCTGTGCCCCTGACTAAAATCACCCTCCACCTGTCAAACTGCTATTTGCATCTGAAGAGAAACCTGTAAACAATTTGAGGAATTGTTGGGGGGGGATTAAAGCACTGCAGTGTGTTTTATGCTGCTCACAGTTTAAAATTGGAGCACATCAGGTGTTCTGGAACCACAATGGTCAACATTTGTGCTGGTGCTTATGCATTTGACACAGATGTCATATACTGGCGATACAATGTCATGATCTGTAACATTTCAATGCCTTATTCTATTTCACTAACTTCTATTGGTGTAGAATAAGGGCAGGGAACTCCAACTCCCATCGGCCCCAGCCAGAAGGTCAATAGGGATGACTTGCAGTGCAACCTATGGAGGACCACAGGTCCCCCACCCCTGGTGCAGAAGTATACAAGCTGTTGGGCTTTCTTCCTTAATGAGAATGGGATTCAATTGTTAAAGCTCACATAGAAGCTGCAGGAAATGCTTCCAACATAGCAACAGCTCAATATGGTAGTCATAAACAATGCAACCCATCAAGGACTCCAATGGCATGGAGAACTTCTATGCCAGTAGCTATCAGGAAATTTGCTTACTTTTTTTAATGTCTACTTTGCCTTTCAGCAACAAATCCCCAAAGTGGCTTGCAACCATTTATTTATTCAATAGAATGTATATAATGCTTGGTTGTTAGGAAATAAAACCCTCCAAGTGGTTTACAAAAAGAATAAAACAACAAAATTATCAATAAAAGCAGTTAAAAACAGCTATTTAAACCATCCAAAAATAATTAAAATCAACAATAAGCCAAAAACAAGTTAAAATGCATATCAACATTCTACATATCTGGGTAAGCTTGCCTAAACAAAAATGTTTTTTTTCAGGCACGAAAACAATTATATATAATACATTCACAGTCATAAAATACTGCTACTAACAGAAGTAAAAGAAGCAAAAGAAATATACAAGATTTTTTGGCTTAGTAAGATTTTGGAACACAGAAATAAAGCTGCACTTTAGAGCTACTCACAGAGCCAAACTTGATGGGACATTGTGTGAATGCAAATAGCAACTGTGCGTGGAGAGGACCACAAGGAATGGAGGAGGAGTTAAACAAGCCAAATGCCTGGCAAAATGTAAGGGCCATGCTGGCAAGGAGACTCTCTACACAATTGACAATCCATGTCTTTAGCAGCTTTAACCTGTTATGACAGCCACGTGGACCTGTTACTGCAAAGAAGAACTTCCAGCTGCCTCCACAAGATGGAAGCAGTGCTTGAACTGGCCCATAGCCTCAACTAGAGAGAGAAAACAATTTTTCAGAGTGTTCCTAAGCATCGTTACTCAGAAGCACGTCCCAGAGTTCAGGGGAACTCATTCTCTAATGAATGTGCTTAGGACTCTACCATTAGTCAGCAACACTTGCTTCACAAATTAAATAAACCATCTAACACTAACCAGTAACTAACCTTATTTTCAGTGATAGGTTTTTTTTCATTTGATATGAATCCAGAGCTAAGGAATCACATACAGAATGACAGTTAAGTATTGGTTTAAAAACTGAATGATTATAAAAGTTAACAGCAATAATAATTCAGAATGATGAATATTCACCTTCAATATTCTGTGGGCCTACAAGATTCATTGCTTGGTGCGCTGGGTATTCGACTCTGGGTCTAGCAATGCCCAGCTGCTCCATTACCCCATGCAGAAGTCTTTGGATATCAGCTTCAGAAACTCTGTCTGGGCTCCTGGGATTGTGACTAAAAGTCAAAGCCAGCCTAAAGGTCAGCAGAAGTATCATGCTGCAAAGCACAGTAGTAGCCATGGTGCCGTCAATTTGTATTTTGCAACCTGTGCCAAAGAAATAAATGAATGAAAATATAAAATAACACACCTCCTCCTTTTTCTTCTTTTTTTTTAAAGGAACTGGTCAGCTTCTGTAGGCAAATAAATATACTAGTTTCCCAAAGGCAACGTTCCACAAACCAGTGGTGGGACCTTTTATACAAAGGTAGATTACATGTATATGGTACTGTGAGATCAGGGGTTTGAGCAGGGTAGATGGGGCCAAAATGACTGTAAATGTTCTTTCGTAGGCCATGGACAGAGATATCCTTTGTTAGGAAAAATGTAGGTCATAACCAAGAAGGTAAGGAGATAATTATTATGACTGGAATGTAATGTAAATTAGTAAGATTTTGGAACGCAGAAATAAAGCAAATAATCAAACCATCAATTCTAGCAATTTGGTATTCGAACGATTGGTATTAATAATTGTACTATAAATTGGTATTGTTATAATGAGGCTATTATTGGATTATAATTGAAAACTAATAAAAATTATTATTAAAAACAAGAAGGTAAGGAGATGGTTGGAGAAGATGATCCACTCTGATTCCCTCCCCTCTAGCTAGGGGAAGGGGGCAACCTAACTGTGAGTGGACCACAAGAGACTTTTTTTAAAAAAAGGCAAAACCAAAACTAAGAAGAGAAACCCAAGCTTGAACTCTATAAACCACCCAAGGTAGCCAATGTGGTACCCCACCTTCAGAATCTTGTGGGCTGCAATTCCCATTAGCCTCGGTCAGCATGGCCAAGGGTCATGGATGATGGGAGTTGTAGTCCACAATATCTGGATGGAATCACTTTGACTACAATGCACTGTTAGTGGGCAGTTCCCTAAACTGGATGGATGGGAGATTGTCTGCTCTTGATGGTACTACTCTCCCTCTGAAGGAGTAGGTATGCAGCTTGGGGGTACTTCTCAATCCATTGCTGCCTCTTGAGGCTCAAATGGCCTCTGCTGCCTATGCTCTGATAACCTCTAGTTTAGATTACTGCAACACATTATTGTTGAATGGCCTCTTTAAATTTGAAGGTTCATTATTGTTCCACAAGATGTGTATTTCTTTAAAGGCCAGAGCAAATAACATGACCTAGTTTTATAGCTGTGAAGCAGTATAGCAGGTGTTATTAAGTTATGTTAATTAAGCCGTTGGGTATGGTATATAAAGAGCAGCATGTAGCAGTACCCTGGTGGATGGGTTATGCTTATTGATATATTGTAAAAGGAGTTTTTGTTATTAAAACCTAGCAAAAGTTTCTTTTGCGTTCCTTGTAATGTGTAGTCTCCCCAGCACGCCTTCTACAGCGCAACTAATCTGCAAATAGCCAACAATTATACATGGGGCTGAAGTTTGGAAACTTCAGCTGCTACAGAATTCAAGTCAGGTTGCTTACCAGGCATATAACGCCAATCCTGGCCTGACTGCATTGGCTGCCAATTAGTTTCTGGGCCCAATTCAAAGTGCTGGTTTTGACCTATAAAGCCTTAAATGGCTCCAGACCACAATACCTCAAGGACTGCCTCTCTTAATATGGACCAAACCAGACCCTTTTAACATCTTCGGAGGCCCTTCTTTGTGTGCTTCCTCCACGAGAGGTCCAGAGGACAGCAACATAAGAATGGGCCTTTTCTGTAGCAGCTCCCCAAGGAGGCCCACCCCGTGGCTTTGCTACATATCTTTAGGCACCAGACAAAACCATTATTCTTCTCCCAGCCCTTTAGCTAATTAAACAATCTATGGCCTTTTAAAATGGCAGTGGTAGGGGTATTGTTTTTGTTTGTTAGTATGTTATATATTTTTGTGTTTTCATATTGTAAACCAACCTCTGATCCTTGGATAAAGGGTAGTATAGAAAATTTAATAAATAATAGTAATAATAGTGGTATTAGTAATTCTGCAATAAAGAACTGGAATTTGGCTCCAGAGCCTTTATATTCAACTCTGCACTGCCAATTGAACAACTGCGACTAAATAATGCAAATAACTTACTGTTGAGTATTAAATGATTTTTCAAGCTGTATGTTTCAAGCTGTATTTATCTTTCTATCTTTTTGTTATTATTTCAATTTGGGTCCAGAATCTATTAGCTTTGATTTGAAATCAAGCCTCAGTTCCTTTACAATTAAATTGTACAATGCTGTGCTGCACTGCCTAGTCAAGGATTTTTATTCGGAAATGGCAAAATGGTCATGGGCTGCCAGCCTTGATTTAGAAATCAGAACATTTTCTCTAACTGATGCATTGTTTATTTTACTCAAGAAACTTGTAACCTGTCATGCTCCTACATGTAAGATGTTCCCCAAATGTCCCCCTCTCCCCTTTCATCCTGTTTATTCGAATTAGATAGGATTCTCCAAAAGGTGGAAGAGATTAAACAGACAGAACACACCAAATCACATCACCTTACCATCTTGTTTACCTTTGTGAAATATCCCAGCCACATCCTAGGCTAGGCATGTTTTGTTTCCTCAGTTTAATGAAACTTGCGGCACCTGTCTACTCAGAAATAAACCCCATCAAACTCAATGGGGGGGGGTTCACTCCCAGATACATGGGAACGCAAGAGGATTTGGTAGCTTTACACTGCCAAGTGGACACAAAATTGAAGCCTTTATTTCATTTCTTCACGTTCACGGTGCATGCTGGGAAAGCTTATTTCATACCCGGCTCAGCACATGCGGCATTATTATTATTATTATTATTATTATTATTATTATTATTATTATTATTATTAAGCCAACACGGGAGGCCTACATAAGTGGGAAAACAAGAGCCTTTCAAAGGCTATTCGTTTTGTATGCCCCCCCCCGCGTTTTAAAAAATATCTTAGTTAAGGGATTTCGAGACGAATTTTTCCTCATTTCAATATTCTCTCCCCCCCGTCCCCCGCTCCCAGAAAACAAGGGCTGGGTGGGCGCACCCTTTGCGACCCAAATTCTCCCTATTTTAGAGGGAGGAGTAGGAAGCGCGCGAGACTCCACCCGAGAGCAGCGCTTCCCATTCTTGGCCCCCCCCCCTCCCACCTCAGCAAAGACCTCCCCGCTCCTTGGGGAGAAAGGAAGCGGGGAAACCTCCCTGCCACCCCCCCCCCCTCGAGCCCGTGCCCCCTGCAGCCGCAGTTCTCCCGCGTCGCCGCTGCTCAGCGCTCCTGGGTATTCCCGGTCCCCCTCCGCCGCCATTCCGTTTCCCAAGGGAAGGAGGCGACGCACTCACCACTTTGGACCAGGAGAAACCCGAGGGCCGCGCGCTCTCTTTCTCTCTCTCTCTTCCCCTCTCGCTTCTGCGGCTCGCCGGCTGCTTCGAGCGTCACCTTCTCGGCCAGGCGCAGAGCGAGGCTGCCCGCGTAGACGCACAGCGCGATGAACTATGAATCATTCAAGGGAGGGGGGAGGCTCTGTCCTCCGCCGCCGCATCCTCCTCTCCCCTCGCAGGTGCAGCAGCAGGAACGGTTGCCAGGATTCCCGGAGGGAGACGCGAGCCCCGGCAGATGGGCTTTCTTTTTTTTTTGTCCTCCCATTTACACACGCTGCAGATAAGAGGCCTGACGCTCAAGGGTGGGAGGGCGCAGATGGTTTTGTTTGCTTTTCGGCCACTGAATCTCTCCCCCTCCCCGCCCTGCAGCGAGTCCTCTCCTGGTGTTTTGATACGGGGATAACTGGGAAACACTGGCTTGCGAGCGCTGCAATTGGAGAACAGCCTTTGGGCGTTGAAGACACTCGAACTCAGGACTAAAGGGAGAAAGGTGCTAAGAGGAAGGCACGCTTGGCAAACCCTCACCGTGATCAACTCCCATCCACTGTGGAATAATAATAATTAATAATTAATAATTAATAATAATAATAATAATAATAATAATAATAATAATAATAATAATAATAATTTATTTATACCCCACCCATCTGGCTGGGTTTCCCCAGCCACTGTGGGCGGCTTCCAACAGAACACTAAACTACAATAACCTATTAGACATTAAAAGCTTCCCTAAACAGGATGCCTTCAGATGTCTTCTAAAAGTTTGGTAGTTATTTTTCTCTTTGACATCTGGTGGGAGGGCGTTCCACAGGGCGGGTGCCGCTACCGAGAAGGCCCTCCAGAATTGGCCTCCACAGTCACAGACTCACTATTAAAACCGTGTTAATGGAAGACAATCTTGCTTGGCTACAGCTTATCACCAAAGAAGAAATAGGAGCTTCCTAATAGTCTGCCGCAGCCTCTCCCAACTCTTCCAGAGTTTGGGGATTAAAACTTGCAGTAGGCACTTCCAACCCGCATCTACAATGCAAAAGCCCTGCGGGATTTAGCTAAAGGCCCATCAAGCCCAGCACCACTGTGCTCATGGTAGCCAAGTTCCCATGGGAAAGCTCATGAGCACAGCAAGCACTCTCCCCATTTTGTGACTCCCAGGAACTGATCATCAGACCTATATTGCCACCTCTATTAGAGGTAGTACATAGCCAGCACAGCTGGTAGCCAGTGACCACCTTATACTCCATGAAAATTTGAGAAAATAACCACAATTTGCAAACCTGGGTCAGGTGAAAACCAATGTTTTGGTTCCAGGAGGAATTGATGGCTGGGAAACCTATTCTGGTTCAGTGATCTTTAGAGGTTACAAGACAGCCACCCAGTCTACCTTGTCTTACAGTTCCTTCCTTGAAAGCTGTTGAATTAATTCACTATAGCTAAGCCTAACCCCGGAATAATTTTACCAGCTAAATGTCATTGTACTAGTTTGGTACAGGGGAAGGGGGAGTCATTGCTTGGATAGAAAAGGCTGTGAGATTTTCTGAAGGTGGGGTTATGCAGCCAGGAAGAAAACTGCTGCCAGGAGTTTCCACAGCCAACCCCTCACCTCAGGATTTTGATTACTTCGCCCATCCTATGGTCTGTACAAGACTCACACAACCATGTTTTACTCACCACCATGTAGGGTCACCATGTGTCCAGAATTTCCCGGACAAAAACCCCCACAAAATTTCCAGGAAAATCTGTATGTATAGCAGCTCATGGCAGCAGTGCAGTTTTTGCCGATTAACTTTTTGTGATTCTGCCAAAAAAACTCAACAACTTTTCTGTCTGGATTTTCACTGTTTGGAATCTTCTTCTTCTCTGGCGATCACTCGTAGCCGAGTAAGATTGTCTTCCTTAAACACAGTTTTAACAATGAGTCTGTAAGTGACTGTGGAGACCAATTCTGGATCCACATGTCCTTCCACAGTGGGAACATTGGTTTCCTGGTGGGAGTTGATAACGGTGTGGATTTGCCAAGCGTGCCTTCCTCTTAGCACCTTTCTCCCTTTAGTCCTGAGTACATTTTTTTATATGGCAACCCTAAATCAGGCTATACATCTTTTGGGAGCTTGTTCCAGCTTTGGTGCACAAGAGGTTGCTACACAAATTTTAATGGTTATTTCCTTTTGCAGTTAAGAAATGTTCCTTCTGTTGAATTGGTTCCAAAAAGTTAATCTTATCATATATGGCCTTGAGGAGCTTTGTATCCAACTAAGTTGTATCCAGATTAGACCCATTGAAATTAATGGGCCCAAGTAGTCATGCACATTGATTTCACTGGGTCTTGTTTACCAACACCCCCCAGTCCACAAAAGTAGTAAGTATTCTAGTTTCTGGGAAGAAAAGTCAGGCAGAGCCTGTGATTAACAGTACTCCACAGCTCTGTAGAAGGGCAGAGGAAAGAGAAGGGAAACTTTAGGTTTGTATAATAATTGAGCAAATTAAGATTATTTAAATTTAAGTTCCTGGTGATAAGAGGTTGGGATTTCCTTTAGTGATAACAGCCTCAGCCAGTCTCCTCTAAAAGGCAGACTTGGGACTCCGAAGGAACCTAGGCTGCTGTAAGTTGCAGGACCTCTCTTCATAGTTAATAAACTGCAACAAATCCCGTGCTTTTTTCTGGGAGTACGCATACCCCTAAACATTTTGTGAATCTTTGTACTTTTGTCCATTTACTGTATTTATTTTTCCTGATCTGAACTATAAAATGGTGATTTTCTTTAATCAAAATGAGAATACCCCTAAACTTTTTTAAAGAAAAAAAGCACTGAACAAACCTAATTGTAGTTGTAAGCAGTACTATATAAGAATGGAGATACTTTATAAAGTGATACTGTATTACTAAATCTAAGTGGTATTATAAAGATGGATATTTTCCTAGTTAACTTGGGTGGCCTGGAAAAGCAGCAGCTAATATTATACATTAAAACGCACAAGCACAGCAAATTAAGAATGGGCCACAAATCAAGAACCACACACACATTAAAGAGAAAAAATTAAGTTTTTTATTTTGGAAAAAATAAATTTAGCACTATCACAAATCAAATTACATAGAAAAGCTAAATAAAAATCAACTTCAAGTTTAAATAATTTATGTACTATAAACAGAACTGAACAGTTTCAATATTACAGCAGACAGAGCAAAATATCTGTGCAAATGAACAGTATGGCTCTATACAGTTTTATTGTGGTGACATAATAGGCATATTTCATTATTTTTAATCATGTGGTTTGCTGTACCACATTACTTTAAGAAAAGAAATTAAGACCTGCAAGTTCTTTTGCGCATACCCCTACCCCCAATTTGCAGTTAGAAAATAATGTGCATCCAGCAGCATTGGAATATTTACCGTAAATTGTGCTAGCATCCTCTGTGTGCATCCACCTACAATTACATAGTTGCTTAACTTGCCAATGTTTTTATTTGGTGCTATTTGTTTGAGTCAACAAAAAAATGCACCTCTGATCAGTAGACAAGCTGTGAGCTTCTTAACAGCTGCTTTTACCTGAGCACCAGTACCCGATATCAACCTTACAGACACTTAAAATGTTGTAAGAACTAACTATATTGTGAGACTCATGACTGTGAACCAAGACTTGCAAACACAGTGTTATACTTTGCAAGTGAGGAATGCACTTCCTTACAAATGCAATTTTAAACTTCTCACACTACAAGATCAACTAAAAACAGATTCTTCGTAACTGAATTAACCGTAACCAGCAGCATTTTCAAGCTTCCCCACCCCCTCTAAAATCCAGTCAAAATATGAAAGGCAAATACTTATTAGAAGCCACAAGGTAAACATTACCCAACAGAACTTATTCAAGTTTCAGTTGCAGCTTACATTTCCTCTCAATTCAAGAAAGAATCTTATTTAAAAACAAAAACGACAGATTTTTAAAAAAATAATAATAAAGAAGCAGATTGATAGTTTAAGATAAACAAGAGACTTTGGCTACAATCCTAAATACAAAGACCACTGAAGTCTATAGGAAACATGCCAGGAATTGGGTTGTTTAACCTATAAGTCAAGAGGTTTAACAACTGGAAGGAGTTTGGTTGTAGCTATTGGGTTCTTTGGAGACCCTCTATAGCGAACCTTCTTTTCTGACAATTTTCTCCTGAAATCACATTTGTCAGGTGTAGCAACCAGAATATTTACGTTTGTGTTCGTTTTTACAACAGCTTTTGGTGCTTCGTGATTAGTTAGGTCCTCAAGGACTGACTTGGATTGATGACTGGTAGTCAGTGTCTCTTTGCAGGTTGTACCAGGCCTGCTGGCTTGCTGTAATGGATGTATTTGTTGTGGGCAGGATTTGGAAGGCAGAGAATACCGATTGCAAGTAGACTCTTGCTTGCAGGTTGATTCAGAAGAAAGCAGAGAAGCTGTAGATGTACTAGAGGTATTTTCCATGTAGGACGGCAATGCGGTTTCAAAACTCACTGATTTAACAAGAGAAGGACAGTCATTGCCAGCTTTTATTAATCCACAAGCAACTGACGGCTTGTTAGCCTCCAAGAGGGAGTTCATTCTCCGTACTGACTGACGGACAGGCGTACGTTGAAATTTAAGTGGTGATTTGGCTTTGGTTGCAGAACATGGATCATTTAATGAAAGTTTGTTGAACCAATGTATATGGTCAGCAACCTTTCCTGGAGGGGAAAATGTAGATTTCTCAATAGTTTCCATGTGTAGATAACATGTATTGTTTCTGTCGCCATCTTCTGGCAACTGAGAAAGAAGCTCCCCTTTTTCAAGACATTCTTTAATTTCTGAGTAACAATATCTAAATTCTTCATCGGTTTTTTCATCCGATTCCAATGTCTCATTTTTCAGGGTGTTTGTGCTATTTAAATGCATCCCTGGAGATGTCATTATGGTCAAGTGCTCCTTTTTTATTGATCCCTCACTTTTGCTAAGATCATGGACTGGAAGATTAGTCTCTGTATTGTTTGGGAAGAGGGAACTGTCTACAGCTTTGACTTGATCCATATTTGGCAGACGTTTGTCGGAGATGTTTGATTTATTCTGTTCTACATTTGTCAATTTTTGAGCTTGGGCTTTAGAGAGCTCTTCCTCTAGATTGAGTTCTGAAAAGCATGCTGTACCTTGTGTTAAATTTAACTTTGAAGGCTCAGTTTCAAATAAATTATGAAGGTTGCTTCCCGATTCAGAAAATGCTGTCTTAATTTTCAATAAAGTGTCTGCAGTCAAATCATTTTCATCCTCACAAAAAGAAGTTTGTTGTTTTTTGCTTTCCTGTTCAGAACTTGCATCAGTGGGTCTTGACTTAACAGGAATGATTGGAGGTATTCTAGTTGTAAGAAGAGGCTCAGAAAAAGAGGTTTCTGCTTCACGACATGCCATTAAAGCAGCAGCCCTATTGCTAGTCTTCTCAGACCCTGCAGTACTGGGGCCAGTCCAGGACATTCGGTAGGTTGTTTCATTATGTTGGTTTTCAATTTGCAAGTTTTCTTCTGACTTGCTGATGTTTTTGGAATCTTAAAAAAAGGGAAAAAAACCACACACAGTAAGTATATCAGAAAGTTATAATCTTGCTGATTAAATTTACACTGAAACCACTTGGGATCGCCAATGTGATGCTTGTTGTTGCAGTAGTGCCATTAAGGACTTTGGCACCTGCTCACTGCACTCTTAACCATGAGGTAAAATGGGGGTTGCCTTTTTTTCTCCCTTGAAAAGTACATAGAGTTGAAGACAGAAGTGATGCTCTTTCCCACTTCCTCTTTCAGCTATACCTGCTTTTCAAGGCTGAAATCAGGATCTGACCAGCAGCTGAACAGAAAGCAGAGTAATCACTGAGGTAGTAGGGAAAGGGAAGCAATCTGGGAGGCTTGAGGAAAGGAAAATGGAGTGACCAGTAGGTAAAAAGTGCCATGTCACAAGTGTCAGGTGATAGCTCATGTGCATACGTGCACACAGTAAAACACATCCTTTTAAAATTCCAGTTTATTCTTGGGTTCCCCACATCCCATAAAAAAATAATCCAAAACCCCTGTATCTTTCTCAATTGATTGAACCACGAAAACCCGTTGCTTTCCAGTATTGCCATAGCACATAAACATGGATATGTGGTACAAATGCTTATCATCTGCACACTCTTTACAAGGGATCTGTTCAAAACCACCATCAACTAATAGGTAATCTCTGGGTCCACATATATACTCCATGATTAGTCTGAGAGTTACATAGGATGACCACAAAACTGTCATGAGAATCTGTGCCTTGGATCAATGTTCTTGTGGTGCTGGCAAGAACTGGATCTGCAATTTTTCTGTGCAGTCCACCACCATAAGCTTTTATTTGACAATTGATTTTGGGGGCAGGACTTGTGTAAAATGATAAAAATTCAAGATCTGCCGCAATTCTATTTGGTTCGACTTTTTACCCAGACCCATTGGAAAAGCAAAACATAATGATGATGTGTTTTTCTCTTTTGTCTGGAGTGGGGAGTGAAGTAATCAGAGAGGTGGTACCCGCAGCACTCTCAGAAAATTCCAGATGTGTCCACAGTTCAAGGCTGCTGACATCTGAATAACACATTTGCCTGTTTGCCTGTATAAAGTAAAACTTTCTACCATACGATCACGGATGACACCACTTCCAAGAAAAAATGCAGAAGGAACAGACACACCACACTTACGTTTTTCCTAACCTTGGGAACACAACAGTGGGTATTAAACTGGTGATCACTACCTCAATCTCTGGTGCCATTTCAGGTTTCAGGAAGGAAGGGGGAGCAAGATTCATTTAAGCACCGAGAATGACCATATAGTTTGTTATGGTTACTTCTTTTATACCAAATACGAGATTGGATGCTCCAGAAAAATAATCACTTGTGCTCATAAATATGTGTGTTCATTTTGGTCTGTGGACTGCCCTACTCCAACCTATAGATGTTACTATCAAATTCTCCTTAGGAAAAGAGAAAGTACATGCACACCATGCTACTGTCTTGATCCACACTAATACTTCTCTCAGCAATCTTTCAGAACATGTGTGCCCAAGATCAGCCTAGATCATCTCAGCTCCTTCTCTAAAGATCAAACAGCCAATAAAAATCTGTGACCTTAGCATTCAGCCCGAATAGTATCTACCTGTTTGAAGATCAGAAAGCAAGAGTCCCTATAAGAGTGGCCAACCAGTTTGCTGCTCCAAGGAATTTGGTGTCATCAGCAAACTAGGCCGCTTCATATCATTTGAAGTCAGGGCTGAGCAGTGAACAAGCTATAAAGCACCAGTCCCAACTAGGGCTGGGCAATATCTCAAATTGTCTGAAACTGGTATCATGATTGGAATGCCATACCTGTTTCAGACATGCTTGGTAATTTTATTTATAATATAGAAAGCAACATTTGACACTTAGAGGGTAAACCAAATTTACCTTTTTTTGTTATATATTCACCAACACATGGGCTTAAAAATGCAGCTGTCTTTCCATGATTCACCCCACTTTCAACATTTTGTTGACTTGCAAGTCGACGACCAACATTTTCAGATCTGATGCTAGGCAGATGTTCCACTGCAGTATTCTTTTTAGGATAAAAAAAGTTTATTTTATGTAGACAGCACAAATGCTTTACTGCTTTTACAATTTAAGGAAAGAATCAGAATTTAAAGATGCTGCTGTACTATATATTTAAACAAGGAATGCAATGAAAAGCTTGCAATGTTACGTCTGTCATGTGAATGGAAAAAGTAGTGTGTTGCATTGGGAATTCATGGTAGCACCACAATCCAAAGTCTATAGGAATAACTGGCTACAACTGAGAAAAAGCTGCAAATGGCAAGAGATAGACATCAAGCAACTGTAGAAGAGGAACACAAACAGGGATCAGCTATTTGGAGCTAGCTGAGTAGGTGAACAAGGGACAGAGAAGTGGCAGTAGTACAGACCTTCACGGACTTCAGCATGCAGTATTTAGAATTTGTGACATTTGCCAAACATTCTCCATCATATGGATTAACCTTTCAGCCCCTTATTGTTTGTTTACTTACTTACTTATTTACTTACTTACTTGTTAAAAACAACCTAAAACACAAATACTGTAGCCTGGGAAAGGCTTTTGGAAACTAGAGATTACAATTGGAACAAGATCACAAGTCATCAAGAGAGATGGGCTCCCTGCTTCAGTTCCAATGCATATCTGCACAGAGAATGCAGTTTGTTTACTTAAAATCATTTATAAATACCATATTTTTCGCACCATAGGACACACTTTTCCCCTCCTAAAAAGCAAGGGGAAATGTGTGTGCGTCCTATGGAGCGAATGCAGGGGGGAGGCAGGCGGGAAAAGCCCCCAAGAGCCGCACACAAGCTCTGTGCGCTCTTGCGGGCCTTTCCACAGGAGGGAGAAGGGACTGACTGGCCGCATCAGATTTTTTTTTCTTGATTCCCCCCCCTAAAAACTGGGTGCGCCCTATGGTCCGGTGCGCCCTATGGTGCGAAAAATACGGCACTTAATATTTTTTTAAATCTCAGAGTGCTGCACAATATCACTAAGACAAAAACTCAACAGAAAACCAATAAGTAATATAAAAACGCATACAAACGGCCTGAATTTATGGGTCATGGAAATATTTGATTACTTTAAAAGCATTTAAAAATCGGTTAACGTTAAAAAAATTCTCTACAGTTGCAACAATTAACTGAAAGCTCCGCAAGACTGAAAGTAATCACTTCTCTTAAGAGTCTAATACAATAACAAGAGATGTTAAATAGTACCTCTTTGCTGCTCCTTCCCAGAATGAACTTTAATCGCAATGACCTGCGCACCATTTCTTTCCGACTAACCTTAGGAGAAAAGCAACCCATTTTTCCAGACTCAACCCTGAAAAGAATCAGAAATAAGCTGAGTACACATTGTCCTGAACTCAAATACCCTAGGTTTTAAGTCTAATAATGTACATAATTTGGCTTGGATCCAGACTTTGCTTCTGCCAGTGGGAGCTTCCCAAGTAGAGTTTCACTCAAGGGGTACTGCTACTGGCAAAAAAGGGTCAGGAAGCAGCTTTTGCAAGTTCCCTTTGTGCTCTTCAAAAATCTGCTCTGGAGAGTTGAGAGACCCCAGTGAATAATGTGGTGGATAAAAGCATTATGTTGATAGAAGGTCCTTCCATTTACAGATTAAGTTTGGCTCCAACACAGTAACCACCCCTTAAGCATAAAACAGGCCATTTATACCTAAATTGTGGGAGACGGTGTGAAAGACTGTACAAAGTTCTACCCCATTAAATGATTTGAAAATACATTTGATGATGCACTGAGAGGATGGGAGCCAAAATATAAACTCCAGTTTTTAAAAGAACCAAGGTCACAGAATTCAGTTAACTCATTTCACTTAGAAATTGTATTTAATCTAGAAAATTTAGAGTTCTATATAGACTTCTTTAAACATCATGAAACATAGGCAGCATTTCCCCCTCTGTTCCTGTAATGCCAATCTTCTGACAAACTTACCTATGTACTTTTTTGCTGGCAATTCTTTTGCTTCTTCGACTTCCTACACTAGGCAGGTGCTTTTCACTACTGACTGAGATAGACGCAGAACTCTGAGGTGCGTCAAGAGATACATTAGGGCTTGTTTCAAAATGAGCTGTGAATAGGTTAGAGAGAAGTGTTTAAATGATCTATTGTTGAAATAACTACAAAATTATTTCCCCTTTTAAAAACCTATGATCTGGGTCTCCATTTTTCACTGAAAATTTGTAAGTTCTCATTAAAGTTGTTGAAGAAATTGTGTATTTAACTGTTTTCAAATCAGTTATTGAAGACAGAACGTCTCTCTTGGGACTTAACCCATCCACGCTCCTTTATATGCTTTTTCATACATATGTTAGGGAAGCTGATTTGTCTCTCATGGGCGCCAAACCATAACTTAGCCCAATGCATGAGAGGGCTCATAATGCAAGTACAATTAGGAACAGAAACAATAAATGCAAAACAGTCATCTTTATGTAGCCATGTTTGACTGCAGTAACTCTACAGTTTTGTAAGGCAAAGAGGGTTACCATGAGGGACAGAATTCTGAACTGATTAGGCTGGAGAAAATATTTAAATAATCATTACTTTACCTGAACCAGGTGTTGATCCAATGCTAAAAAGGCTACTTGGTAGCAATTCAAGAGCCAAGTTATGCCTGATAGATCGCCTTTTCTTGTTAGAGAAACCTTGAGAGGAATCAGCTGGACATTTACGTTTAAAATTTGGTGTAAGTATCACTGGAGTCACTGATGAAAAGACTGTAAAGAAAACAACAGATGAAATAAAAGCTTTAGAATGGCAGACAGCAACAAGATAAAACTGCTGTACAGTTGAAACTGTGGAACTTGGTATTTGCACTAGTAGCTAGAGCAGGTCTGGCACTCACATTTTTTATAGGTGAAATAATAGGTTAATAGAAAATACAGATAGGAAACATTTTTAAGTGGTTGCTTACTTCCTCCTGCAGTTAGTAAATTCCTGCCTTTAAAAAAAAAACCACAAATTTTATTTCCATAACTTCTAGAAAGTCTCATCTCCCCTTGCAGATGACAAACATTTAAAGCCATGCACTCTTTGCAATGTTAGACAAGGATATCTCATTGGCAAAATTTATTTAGGAGAAAAGCAATGTTTCTGAAGGAAAATGTACCCAAGTTAAGAGAGATTCTTTAGTAATTTGCATTGATGGATAGCATATCAATGGGACCTAAGCCCCAGTATGCAGTAGCAAAAAGCAGCCCAGTTTCTAACTCTGAAACTCAGACCATTACAATCAGTGCAAGTGCAACGGCAAGGGCAAGCAAGCCAGTATTACAGACTTGTTATAGTAATCTGCAGCACCCTATCCGAGCACAGTCTTGTTATAAAATGCACAAGTCTTGAGGACAAGGTATGAAGTGCTCCATGCAAATGCACTATACCTACCATGCCTGTTTTTCTGTGGTGTAGTGGAGGGGGTTCTGTTAGATTTAAGTTTATTCAGAGCTCCACTAACAATATCTGAAATTGAAGACACACCAAGCAATCAAGCTTTTACTAGGAATTTTATATTGCTCAATTTCTAAATATAAAGTGATTTTTGTTATTAAAAAAGAGAAAGGATAGCTTCTTAATGATGCATCAATTTTTGTACTTCTGTTTAAGTTGAAACCCAATTTGTCAAAATTGTTATGTGCCGTTACCAAGCTGATCCTTAAAAAAATTACTGTTTCAGCACAATGAATCCCAGTCGTGCTGACGAAGATGCATACAACTATTGAAATAAGTACTTGTTTCGCTCTAAGGTCCTACCTCTTAGGTTAGCACATTTATGCCAGCCCCATGAAATGGAAAATGGTATTCAGAAGCACTTCACTAGAACCTTTAAAAGTATTCAGTTACAAGATTTGGGTTCCTTACCATAAAGGTTCATGTTTTGCCTGTGGAGACAGTGACTATGTAAGCTGTATCTCTTTCATTCAGCCAAGGCAGGGACTTGTGACTAGGCAATTTGATTATCCTCTCCCTCCCCTTCTGGCTCCTCCTCCAGTTCGGCACCAAGTCCAAGCAGAAGGGATCTCGTAAAAAACATTAGGTTTAGATAAGAAAAGTGGGTGGGGGCAGCCATATAGTAGTAGGAAAAGGAAAAAGCCTGCCACAAACAAACTTCGATTGGGAGTTTTCATGCATGCAAGCAAACAACTACTTGAATAAAATAATGTCACAACTTGAGTGTGGCAATGGATATCTCTATGTTGCCAAACAAGAAGGAATATTCAAGGAAAGAAACTGATGTTCCATTCTCATGTGGCATGGGAGGAATCCATTTTGAGAGACATATAAAAGCTATAGATAGACAAAGAGCAGGCAGAAATAAAGGTGGCTGCCTAGTCAGGAAGTAGTAGGTTCTGGAGAACTCTTCTTGCATGTATAGACCTATCTTAATAGTGGCTCATTAAAATGGAGATATCAGTAATGCACAATGGAGTGGGTAAGCACTGGGATTCATAGGCCAATGTTATGTGGGCCTTGATTCAGTGTGCTACAGTGAAGCCAGTCACTTCTCATCCCCTCCTATGACCAGGGTCACAGAATAAAAAGGAGCATCTGATAAGATTATCTAAAGGCCCCTGCTCTTTAAATAAGTAACTCGTCTGCCTAATGTGTAGGTTATGCCAAGGATGCTCCTGAGAATGACTAGAATTGGGACAAAAGGGGGGAAATTAACTCTTGGGATATGTGGAACATGTTGTCAACCTTCAGATGAAGACTGATCAGTTCTCAGGATAACTCTAGCCTTACGGAAGATTCAGAGGTTCTTGTTAACTGATAAGGAACTGGGCTCAGATGAATCTTGCTTATGGTGATGAAGGTGGCTTTGAGCAAGGTTAGATGGACTGGAACTACCTCAAACAGCAGGTGAGATAAAGCATAAAAGTTCATGTTTAATTGCCAGGAAGGAAACTGGTGGGCAGGCAGATTAAGGAAGCCCCTCTGATGAATCTCTTTGGATGAGGATATGAACCCAAAGGTTTGGCGCTGAAAGAAGAGAAGCACTTAGGCTTCTTGCTTGAGGCCATTTTGCCCAAGACCTTGTTGCATGCCTGGTTAGGTAAAAGCAAGAATTCTGATGCTTGTTTCGCTATGGATCTTCAAAGTGGAGAGATCACTTGCCAGATTCTGAGAATCCTCACTGGTGAGAGGGATAAGAGACCCCAGAACATACAGGTGATCACCCCAGATGAACTATCCTACGGGATGGTTAAAGATAGCCATTGAGGAAATTTGAGAAAAAACATATTTGTACAAATGTTCCAGAGGTCTTGCATGGCCCTGGGGGTGGAAGGGTACTTGAGGCTCAGTAGGAAGCACAAAGATTAGAATCTCTTTTCTGGGGTAACAAGTTCCTTTGCCTCTTTCTCCAATAAGTGGGTGATGCCTGCTTTTATCATTCAACATTTCTGAATGGACATGGAGGTTGGGGTTGAGCAGACACTGTCCCAAGACAGTCAAACAAGTTCTATCATGTACTGTGCATTACAAAATGGAGAATGGAGCCACTCCCCACCGGGATCTGGATGTCACAATGGTGCTTGTCTGGCTTGGTTTAAGTTGTGAAGCTCTGGTTTCTGAGGAATGACAGTGCCAAAAAGGTTTGCTGCTCCTGGAGTCTTGACAAAAGGAAAAGGACTGTCTCTTTGATTGCAGCCTGCCTTCTTCTGGAAACAGACAGTAAATCCTTGTGTCTCTGCTAAAACCTCATTCAGTGCTTCCTCTCCAAGGAGGCCAGCTTCTTTAAAGGGGACTAAAGCTAGATTACTTTGGGATGCCAATTCTACATTCCAGTGTTTTAGCCATGTTGACATTCTAGTTACATCACCAACCACAATGGCTCTGGTGAAAAATTAACACATCCATTGTGGCATCAATCTAAATAATTGCGGGGTGGTCCCTGTGTAGCTTATCTAGTCAAAGTCTGGAACTGGAGTTAAGTGCTTGAACTACAAATGGCTGGCTCTTGCTATGAGGATAGAAGCTGCCCTTATGGGAAAAGCCAGGGCCTCATAACCCTCTTTAAGGTCAAATCAAATTTCTTTTTTTGCCCCTTCCTGGAAGGGGGCATCACAATTCCATTCCAACCCTGACAGCAGGGCTATTATGGGGCTTGTTGCTCTAATGTACAGATGTCGCTGGATGCCAACTCCCATCATTCCTGGCCACTGGTCATTCTGGCTGAGGCTGATGAGATTTGCAGCCCAACAACATCTGAAGGGAATGTTAGGCTATCCATGCTGTAATTGTGCGCACTGTTAAATTTATTGCTGCCTAAATGTATGGTCCACTTTGACTCAAGTATCTAAAACCTATAGGGGAAATCCTCTAAGGAAATTTTGTTGCTGGCAGAAGAGAAGCTTCTTTGGAAGTGCCATGTGCTGGATCCTGCTCAAAAGAATGCAAACCTAAGGCAGAAATCATTGTTGTCAAGTAAATACTGTAATCAAAACCATTAAGCCATCTTATAGCTCCAAGAGTCCTCTGTCACTTCACTGTCCCTCTTTTCTCTCTGAAGAGATGGTGGCAGGAGATATCCTGGCTGAGGTAATATTCTGGGTTTTGACCCATATAGCAGGGGAGGTTGGATTTGGGTAGATTTTTCCTTTTGGATGTGGTATGTGGATCAGGAGACTGGTGTTCAGAAATGCTCATGTGAAACTTTAGCTTGACTAGATTTAGGGTCAGCACTGACAACTTCTCCTTTGTTGGAATAGTGATAGACTGAGATGTGAAGAAAATCAGATGAAGTTGAGGGAAAGCAGCTTGAACACTTGTAGGAGGGTTGGACACTCAGAACTAAACTCCTTAATATCAGCTGTGTCTGCACCCCCTACATCTTTGAAACTTTGAAAGAATTCTTTTTCTAATAAAAAAAACAAGAACTTTTAAATGGATAAACTGTCCCTTTTTGAAGGTACAGTGGTACCTTGGTAGTCAAACGGCTTGGCTCTTGATGAAATCGGCTCCCGAGTGCCACAAACCCAGAAGTGAGTGTTCCAGTTTGTGAACTTTTTTGGGATGCTGAATGTCCAACGCTGCTTCCGATTGAGTGCAGGAAGCTCCTGCAGCCAACTGGAAGCCGTGCCTTGGTTTTTGAATGGGTTCGGGATTAAAATGGACTCCCGGAAACAGATTAAGTTTGGGAACGAAAGTACCACTGTATAGGAGTTTCTTGAGTGGTGCCACAGGCCCAAGCAGGAGGTGAAGGTTGCAGTAAGGGACAAAAGGAAAGGAAAGCATTTCCCCACATGTACCCCTCAGCTACTTAAGGGAGAAGTACACACTGCAGGGGGAAATTTAGTGCAGGAGAACTGGGGACGGGAGAGGAAGAAGAATTAAGGAAAAGTACATAGGCCTGAGCTCTAAAGTAGAGGAGGAACTCTGCTTTCGGCAAAGGCAGGGAAGAAAACAGAAGCAGAGGACAAATAAAGCAGCCTAGTTACATGATCCTGCCTTGGACAAATGAGAGTTCCACTCTGTGGGTTGTATGTTGCCCATGCCAAACTATGAAGCACAATGTTGTTAGGCCCCGCTGCCCTTCAATAAACTTTTTTAAAGTTTTTTCCTGAAGGTTAGCTGGAAGACCCAGGATAATTTTCTTCCACTTGGATTCCCTCCCTTTAATCTGCCCAGCAAGGCTGGAAAGTAAGCTCCCTGCAAAGAAATGGGTTAAAATGACCAAAGTGTTAAATAATCCTTCCATAACAATTTGAGATCCCAGCAAAATGAGACATAGAATTTTCTTTTCACAGCTAATACTTTTCAAAAATAATAAATTAAACAGAATGAACATAGGGGAAAAGCAAATATAAAAAAATTCACAAACTCAAAACACAGGTCCAGTTTGTACATAATTTGCATGCAATTGTTTCAAACTGTTTTTAATATTTTATCTTTAAATTTGCTGAGACCTGCCCTAGGACCATGTGGTGGGAAATAAATAAATAAATAAAGACTTAAATACTGCTGCTGCTACTACTACTAATAATAAGCCAATCTATGGCTTAGTGCAAACTAGCAGGTTACTGGAACAAAAATCATGACTCCTGTGCTCTACCCTGGCTGCTGCCAGCACACTATCCAAGGCTAAGCCATGGTTTACCCTGTTACTTCCAAACCTGGGCTTGTCTGCCTAAGATTAACCACAAATGGTAAACCAAAAACAAACCTTGGTTGCATCTCATGGTTTGCTTGGAGTGAGACAACCACAAGCCTGGGTACAGATGTTATGCTAAGTTAAGCCATGCTTAGCTACAGCAGCTAGTCATGATCTTTGATCCAAGAACCTTTATTTTTGTTTATTCACAGTATGCCATAGTTTAGCTTAGCATTGTGTGAATCAGGCCATAGTAAGCAATCATGTGCTAAAGATCAATATTACATCAGCGTATATCTAAAACTCAGATGTGGAAATAGCAACTGCTCACTAGTGCTAAAGGTTTGCCCATATATACGTAAAATAAGAAATAGTGAAGATCTTACATCATATTTACCATGTTCACTGATAAATCTGCAATCTGTTACATATGTAGATTGCAAACTCAAGGTCAAGTGCCCTTAGGTCACTAAGGGCAACACAGTTAAGGTTTCAAGAGCAGCTAGCTTTTCTATTATCTATAGCCAAATAATCAAATTTCCCTTGCCACCTGATAGAGGACACAGAAATATGAGTGTACAAATCAATACTGATAAATAGATGCAAAAGTGTGCGCCTTAAAAAACAAAAAAACAAAAACAATAGCACGCTACTTATTGGCCAAGGACAATTTAAATGCTCTATTCCTGTCCAACTATTTCCTACTAATTCAAATTGCTCATAAGGTAGACTAGAAACCACTTTTGGACAAAAACACCAAAGCAGTACACATATTGATTTATAGGTGTGTGGTCTAAATATATATCCCTAGATCAATTGTTAAGCAACCTGCTCCCAGAATCAAAATACATTCCACATACACGGCTCATTGAAATTAAGCATTCTTATCATTAACATTAAATGTAAGTGTACTTTCCCCTTTAGTTTAGCAATTTGAAGGTTCTCGTATAGCTACTTTCCCCTTGTTACAGGTAAGTGCAAAGGGAAGCACACTCACCTCCCATGCTCCTCCTCCTCCTCCTCCTTGTGGGTTCACCTGGAGTTTCACCTTCACTTTCTTCATATTCTTGCCGTGAAGGAGTGGAGACAGGATCATCAATGCCAAGCATAGTAGGTATCTTTTCCAGGATGAACTTTGGTACATGCCCTGAATTAGGGAACAATTGTTATGCATGTTATGCGGGGATTCCATTCCATAAGCCCACTCCATCCCTGTCCCTTTTCATGGTGTCTTTATGACTTTGGGGGCGCTACTTCTGGGTCCAGTGCCGTGTGCATGTTTGCAATTGCGCATCATTCAGATGCGCCCAACCCAGGAGCTGCCCGTGCAAGGAATATCACAACTGCTAAAAATTTCTATGTCACACAAAATTATCACCGTACCTATTTTTTCTGCATGATCAATAAGCGTCTGCAGAACTGCCGCCTGCAAACGAAGCTTTCTCTCTGTATGAGCCGACATCTTGTCAGCTTCATTTGATTGCAAGAGGTTTGGAACAAAGATAACTGCCAGGTTGCTACTGCTCATTTTGTTCTCAGCAGATCTGGAAAAGAAAACCAAAAAGAGAATGGCATCAGAAGTTTCATACTAGTACAGTGGTACCTTTGGTTGCAAACGGGATCCGCTCTGGAGGCCTGTTCGCAACATGAAAAGCCCACAACCTAAAGTGCTGTATCTACGCAGCGCGATTTGGTGCTTCTGTGCATGCACGAGCGGCGAAACCCGGAAGTAACCCTTTCCAGTACTTCCGGGTCGCTGCGGGATGCAACCTGAAAAAACGTTAACATGAAGCAAACATAACATGAGGTATGACTGTATACAATTTCTGATTTTAAGACTGCAGGCAATTATTATTTCCCCTGCACAAACTGCTAGTCAGCACTGCACTTGAAGAGCTCTTGAGCATTGGCTCGTTAATACAGCTATTTTCTAGACCTTCTGCAACTAGCTTATCCTAAGCAGCACAAGATTCTGATTCCTCAAGCTTGCAGCCACCTTGGGCAAGGAGAAAAACGTAAAAAAGCACTTCAAGTCATGTGGGAGCTACTTTGGAACCTACACCATGCTTTCCCAAGTTTAACTATTGCTGTTAATTATCTCATATTGGCACGGGATTAAGAAGGGACCATTTTCAACATTCCCTATTGGATTTGGGGAAGTACTGGGGTAGGGAGGAAGAGACACAAAGGGAAATTCAGAGTAAGCAGCATGACCAAGGGAAAAGAAATGGGTGGGGCATTTGAGTATACTGTTCTGATGGAACACTCTGATGGAGTGATACAGCCATTGAGCAATTGTTATTTAACTCAAGAGCTGGTTCCTGCATTGGTATGGGGGAAGAAGCAAGGTTCATTTGGTTAAAATTAGATATTATTCCTTCGTAGACAAGGCAAGACACCTAAGCTCTGTGAGCACTCAAGAGAAATGAAATAAAAGTATTTCATGAAATCTAAGCATACAGGTTGCAGAATAGTTTTAGAGAAAGATCAAGTTTTCTTGGGGGGATATTTCCATCTGCTAACAGTTTGTCTAATAATTTCAATGCAGTTTTTTATTCCTCACTTATTTTGGGGGGGAGTAGTGCATGTATGCGCATGCTTTAAGTCAGTACTTTTATATTTGATATAGATTTCTTTTCCAAACTACAGGTTATGACCCAAAGGCCAAGTGAATGTTTAGCCTTAAATTAGTGTAGTCGTTTAGAAACTGGGTTGATGTTAGGAAGGAACTCCTCTACATGGGAATCATTGGTATGGGAACAGATGATTGGGGTGGAGATTATACCGCTTCATATATCTACATATTTATTTTTGTTTGTGGAAGACCCCCTGAGATTTGTTTTTATTCTTTAAAAATAGCGCGTGCACATGTGTTTTTCTAGCTACCTGTTCAGTGGCAAGAAAAGATATCCTACTAAATTAAATAAAAGGCAAGGAACAAAAACTGCACTCCCATGATGTGAAACATTTTAGTGCTATTCCAAGCACAGAGAGCCAATAGTAAGCACAACTTACCTTAGAGACACTTTTTTGAGAAACATGAAAAAATATCTGAGTATATTGATTATTCTATCATTCATAAGACAGGAAAGCAGCAGTGTGGCAGAATTCTTCTCCTCGCTGCCCAATTGTTGGGCTTTGATGAGAGCTTCTTGCAGGTCACTTGGGAGAATGGGCTCAGGGAGTTCTCTGAAAAACTGCTTCAGAAGCCCTGCAACATCGCAGGGCTGAGCAGTTGACAGGCAGTTTTCACCTTGATCCAGTTTACCCTAAAAATAAAATACATAAGTTTTAAAACTGACATTGCCATAGTGAAAAGGCACAGAACTGGGTGGAAGACCATACAGCCATTTGTAAAAAATGTTGAGATATTTGAAGGCATATTGGCACAGATAGTGTTAACCATTTACTTTAAGTGGGAGTGTAGGCAGAACCTGCCTTATTTTTAATTTTGTACAATGCATAGCTAGTATTGTTAGGCACTTTACTTGGAAAGACAGACTGAGAAAGACAGTTGTTACTGTACCTTTAATGCTTTTATGCGAACAACTGATCCGGATATTCTGAAGAGCCCTTCAGTGCCAATGTGTTCTTCTAAATATTTACATGCCTCAACTAAGAAGCTAAAGGAAAAAACGAAAAACAATCAGTGTGTTTGGCATTAAGAATTCAATCTTTGCAAACAAAGAAATATTAAATTATGTCCATACTGATATATATCAGAAAGTAACATCATTTTGCACGCGGGGGAAAGGGAAGGGGCTTGAGTCTGCTCACGGCTCCAACACACTCTATTGACAAAACCACACACTGTCACCAGAAGCAAATGATCCTCCAATTTGACGTAAAAGCCAAACAAAGCTTTATATAAAAAAAAATAGGTTTAAATTGACTGATTTGACAAAAAGGAAGCCAAAAAGGAAGTCAGCTTCTGATTTCTGCAGACAGGTTCTGCAAGGGACGTTTTTGTGAATGGGAGACAAAGAGACATTACAGCCATGGAGATTTAGTAACAATTTGACTTGGACCTTGGAGACTGTTTCCTTCTTTTGGATACATATTTGAAACAGTTGTGTCAAGCTGCCTTGGGGCGGGAGGGGGGGGAGGATACAAATTGACAGCTGGAGAGAATTTGACAGTCTGATAATTCTGGCAGAGTAAGAAGCAAAAGGGGGGGGGGAGGCTGTGGAAACACAAGCACTAAGCCCAGACCCTAGAACTTGGAGGCACAAAAGTGGGGTTAAGCAGGGCAGTTTAAGATTTAATCAGTTCAGCTGTCCTGCATCTTGTGCTCCTGACCAATAGCTTGCAAATGAAAAAATAGTTTTTCTCCCCAAATGTTATCTATTGCAATTGCTTTTCACCACCTCCAGTTACACAATTTCAAACAGCACTGTTTCACAATGCTCTACTAGAAAAGCATACAATCTCCCTTCTATCAGGACAAAAGGTCATTGTACGCCTGCTGGTGTGATCATGGGAATGTTGCAATTTCCTTTCCCCTCATCAATATGAATAACTTTCCTTTCTTGGCACAAACCATTTGTGGGGTGGGGGACAGAAACAAATTGATTGCATGAATTATTCTCTCCCCAGGTTCACTTTTATGTTTCTACCAGAATAAACTGCATGAAGACCTAATTATGCCTTATGTCTGCTATATTATAGGTTTTGCTTACCAAGGTATACGATCATATTCAGGCACATCTTGATGAGGTAATTCATGAAGAGCTATTCCAAATATTTTGCCCTAAGAAACAAAACAAAACAACTTTTTTCAACAAGTAGCAGAACACAGAGGTAGTGCACAAAAGATACTAGAACTACTGATTCTTATGAATTAAACACCCATTTAAACTTGTCTTAATATCTTTTGAAGTGCATGAACAGCACTTGCATCAGCAGAATTAACTTGCACTTACTCTGTACTGGATGTAAAGGGACTCACTAATGCCAACAGACCTGTCTAAAAGAACTTTTTGTGATGTAAACATTTCTGAAATTATTGTGCACAACTGCAAACACAAATCATTGCTTCCATTCTACCCTGTGATAGTGATTTACATAATTTAATATTTTAAAGTGGAAAATTCAGAGAAAAGAAATTCTACAAGTTATACCTTCTATTAGTGGTTCATTGAATACTGATTTAGTACAATACAAACTTTGTATCTTACAGCTTGTTTCATCGGATGAAAGAACTACTCGTTTTGCAGCCTAAGACGGGACCACAGATAATATTTTTATCTAATCACACAATACCTGATCCTTATATACATGCATTCTTAGTTACTTATTCAAGCGAATGTAACTGCATGCTCCCAGAACACAAATTTTATCTTTGCCTTAAAATGAAGCATAAGAGGGACCCCTATGCTAGCTCTATTTTGACATGGAAGTTGAAATTTTTGCATTTTTGTAATATGAGCCATCTAGACTGGCCTCAATCTAAGTGTCTTTCAAATAATTTAAGTTGCTCCTTTAAATATGAGGGCTGCACTACAGGAAGTAAGGTGGGGTGGGATGATTATTAAAGAGAGAAGTATACACAATAGCACAAAATAGGGTAAACAAAATCCATTTTTTACTCTATGCTCTAACCAGAGCTGAAAGAAAACCTTTACTTGTGTCTATGTGTTCATGAGGAACCTAAAGGCACATCCTTATGATACTTTCCTTAGGAGTAGCTAGCCATATTGCAGCAAACACATAATGAATCCCGTGGCACCTTAAAAACTAACCATAACAACAACTTCTTATCACAGGTTTGAGCTTATTTCATCAGATGAAAGGATTTTATCCTGGGTTGGTAGGAAATGGGAGCAGAGAAGGGGGGTGGAATCTATGAGATCAGAGCTCAATGAAAAACACTGGACAGTGATAATTACATTAAAGCTGAAAGTTGTGTAAACTAATTAAGGTGGCCACTCAAAAGTACTTTTGATGGCTGCATAATAAAATCCAGGTAACTGTGTTGCAAGAAACACAGTGATAACTGCATTAAAGTATAAATGTATATAACTAATTACAGTGACCATTCATAAATTATTTATTAAATTTATATACTGCCCTTCATCCGAAGATCACAGGGCAGTTTAAATCAATACAAAGCAGTATTGATTTTAACAGTTATCCTGATATGAGTGCACATCCATCTTTTGTGAATGGTCACGACAATCAGTTGCATACATTTAAGTTTTAATGCAACCCTTATTCTGTATTTTTAAAATCATTGCCTGTGGCCTCACAGCTAATCCCCCCTCCCATGCACACATGTATGTGCATATACCTGCTAACTCTGGATAACACTCCATATATGATGAGTCTGATGAAATAGGCTCCTGTGTAGTTATCATGTTTATGTACAAGAAGAATAAAGCCACAACATCTAGTCTTACTGCTTCCTAAAAAAGAAAGCGACGGAAGTGCTCCATACATAGCTACTGGGAGTAAAAACACTACTATTTATGCAACAGAGGTCTTTTGTTGCCTTGCTGAACTGCAAGATCTTCTCACTCATATTGAGGAAGAAAGAAGCCCACTATTATGCCTGCAAGACAAGTCCTCACTGAATCAACGCATCCTCACTCCAGCCTATTTCTAAGGTTTGCTTTTTCTGAAATTTGAGAAAAGGGAACATTCTCTCCCTTGGCCTATGCAAGAAAATAAAGAAAGCACACCTTGCAGCACAATCCAAAGCATGGCTACTCAGAAGCAACTCCCACTGGCTTTAACGGGACATACTTCACAATTGACCCTATTGAACACAGCTGGCTTTACTTTTGAATAAAAATGCATAGGATCTGACTGCACACCTCATGCAACCCATCATTTTTAATAAGGCCACAGCAAGTCCCTGGCATCTCCCGGAAGGGCTGGGAAAGAATCCTGCCTGGAAATCAAGAGCCCCTGTCAGTCAGACGTTTGATCTCAACTGGTGGTATGCTCTCACCTGCAGCCTGATCTACAGTAATCACAACCAGAATTGCGAAGTTACATGGTTTAAATAAATAAAAAATGAAGTCCTTCCCCACAAATACCCGTTTGGGTTTAAATACGGATCTTGGATCCTAAACTCTTGAAGAGTCAATACTAAAAGGCTAGGGAGTCCAATAATTCAGGATGAAGAAGCTTCCTACGTTTTCAAAAAGATGACTGGCTAGTTTCTCCTTATTCAAAGGACAGGCAGCCTGAGTAAGGACCTAGAAGTCTGCACAGCAAATCTAGCCTTTTTTTTTTTAGAAGGTGCCCCCCCCCCAAGTCAAGCGGGTCGCCTTCTAAGAGCGCCTTCTCAACCCAGCGCTTTTGTTTTTGAATGACTTTAGCGCACCTTTGCACAGAGTGGCTGGATGGGCGGGGTATAAGTAATATTATTATTATTTATTTATTATTTTTATTATTATCGGAAGGGTGGACGTGGTGGCACAAGGCTCAGCTATCTGGTCAGACCCCCCCCCCCTAAGCCTTTTTCCTCGCCTCCTCTCCTCCGGAAAGGCTGCGAAGGGCCCCGAGTCGCCTGAACCCGGTGCAAACCGGGCGGCGAAGGGGAGCTCCAAGCCCCGGGCTTCCCTGCTCCGAGTCCTCCAGGGCTCCCCGGTTGGCGTGAGGGCGGCGCCCTTCTCTGCCTCTGCCGCCCCGCCTCGCCCCCTTTCCCCCCCCGACTCCACTCACCTTCCCCTCCCCGGCAGCGGCGGGCAAGGGCTTCCCTTTCGCCGGCCGGTTCTTCACCTTGATCCCATAGGCGGCTCGGAGCTGCTGCTGCACCGCCAGCTTCGCCAACCCTCTTCCGCGACTTTCCCAGGCCTCCATCCCAGTCGCCGCCGCCGCCGCTGCTCTCCGCCGTGGCCTCCGTCGGCCGCGTCTCGCCTCAAACTGAGCGCCTCCCGGCCCCTCCTCCTCTCCGATTGGCTCATTTCGAAATCACAAGACCCCTAACGGCTGGCGCCGAAGGACGTGCCTCGGCAAACGCCCGGTATGGTTGCTGGCAGCCTTCGCTCCAGGCCAGTGCGACTAGAATATTGGCGGTTGCAGTGGGAAGCGGGGGGAGTAGCAACGTGTCGCTTACGAGCGTCGGCTTCTCTTTCCGAAGTTTTCCCATTCAGGATTCGTGAAATTCAGGCGTTTCGCGTGGTCAGCTAAAGGGTCCTCGCACTTCAAAAATAAAGCAAACATAGACACAAGAACGTGAAGACTGACTAGCCTTTGATTTGGAAGCCTGTTCCAGACCATTTCCACGCAACGGGAGACAACGGGGGGGGGGGAGCAGAACTTTAATTATAGCTGTGATTTATTTATTTTTTGTAACGAAGTTTTTATTCATGTGCATCTTTTAACTGTTTAACATGGTTTGGTTGATTATGTATCTTTGTTTACTTTAGAGCACATGACACACAACAAATACATAAAAATAAAAATAAAGCAATAAACACTCAAATGAACTTTTTCTGAATGTATCCAAATGTATATGCCAAAATTGTGACAGATAAGAAATTGTGTATAGTAGTTATGTGTATTTTGTATCAGTAACAGAATTTATAGGAAGGGGGAGGGAGGGGAGAAGGGGAAAATAAACTAAAATATATACTTCATGGATGCCAAATTGTGCTGTAAACTTTGGGTACTGTTCTACCATGTGCCTCATTATTTGCGTAATCAATAAAGTAACACCAGACTGCATAATGATAGCTGTGATTTAGTAATTATTATTATTATTATTATTATTATTATTATTATTATTATTATTATTATAATTATTATTATTATTATTTATACCCCACCCATCTTGCTGGGCTTCCCCAGCCACTCTGGGCGGCTTCCAAAAGAATATTAAAATACTATAATACATCAAACATTAAAAGCTTCCCGAAACAGGGCTGCCTTCAGATGTCTTCTAAAAGCCTGGCTAGTAACATTGTGTCATCATTCCTTCCTCCCAAACTACAATAAGCAGCAAGGGCAAATGTTCATGTTCTTTTCACGTGCAGCTTTCATTATATTAAAACATTGATTTAGGGACATTTTTTTTAGATGACCCAAGCCATGTTTTCTGCTCTAGCAGCAGGAGAAACAAACAAACTGCTGAATATTATTTTTGCCATATTGCCTTTGGAGGAAGGAAGCAGAGAGAGAAAGTTATCCTCATATTGAAGTGTTTCTCCTTCTCATAACACTAAAGCCTGGAGTCATCCAGGGCAGGCCTAAAATATTTTGCTGCCTGAAGGGAAACAGCTTATTGCACACACACTCAAGTCAAGGTGCATAGTAACCAAGGCCAGTCAGCAGTGCAGTTTGGAAATTTTAGAGCCTGGACATACTGGCCTTATGAGGGAGGTGACAATTAACACATATCTTCTCCCCTCACCCTCACCATTCCCTGTTTTACAACTATTTCTGTGCCAGACCATGCAGGAGTTTTACTTTCTGAACTCAGCTGTGCAACTACATAATGGACACAAAAGCATCACCTTATATAGGAAAGTGATTGCTAATGTACAGTACTTACATGTATACAGCTTCAGCGTAGAACACACCAGAAAATCAACCGTCTGCAGGCAGACTGACTTGTTTTTTTTTGGGGGGGGGAATTGTTTGTGTGCACAAGTTAGTTGCGCAGGAGTTCTAAATCAACTTTAACTGTCCAACCTGAATTTGCTGGTATGTGATTGAATCCCACCCCAAAATAGTGACAGGTTGAAAGTGTAAGTGACCTCAAAGTCAAAGGAACTTCAAAGGGAGACTTCAACATTAAACCACTGATTTAAAATATGTCAGGAGACTCAGTGCTATCCTTTGAACTGAATTTCGACAAAGGGTTTTTATCACACCACGTGCTAATTGTTGCTACAATCATTTATATCCCACCTTTCAGAATAGAAATCCTTTCAAGGCAGTTTGCAACTAAATAACATAATTTTAAAACACAACAAACAAGGTTGTTACCAAGGCAAGTATGTATATGTTATCGAGAAAGTTCAACATCAGAATGAACACAGTGAATTGCGTAATTATTACTTTCTGGACTTCTATTCATTTTATTTCCCCATCCTCGCAGTTCACAATCTGCACTCTCAAACAAGGTGCCACAAGGCTATTTGGGTGGGACCTACTAAGCCAGGGGTCAGCAAACTTTTTCAGCAGGGGGGCGGTCCACTATCCCTCAGACATTGTGGGGGGCCGGACTATATTTTGAAAAATAATAATGAACAAATTCCTATGCCCCACAAATAACCCAGAGATGCATTTTAAATAAAAGCACCCATTCTAATGTAAAAACACGCTGATTCCCGGACCGTCTGCGGGTCAGATTTAGAAGGCGATTGAGCCGGATCCGGCCCCTGGGCCTTAGTTTGCCTACCCATGCACTAAGTCATATGCAAAGTAGACCGATTAAAATAAGTTTAGTTAGGACAAAGTTTAGTCCATTGATTTCAACAGCTGTATTCCTAGTCCCTTTGTTTGTTTGTTTTTCAGATATGCTTGTTACTCTACATATTCCTATCTCTAGGGGAAGAAGAGTACGGTGGCCGATAGGAAGCAGAGTTTGGTTGGCTCGAATAATCTTGCTCACATAGGATAAAAGTGAGCAAATTTTCCTTGTCTGGCGCAATGCCAACCAAACCATGCTTGTGCTGCACTTTCACTGAACTGCAGGAGGTTTCCTAACATGGAACACTGTATATCACACCACCACTCAAGAATGAGGCTTAACACAAAAAAATATTTTATATTTAGGCCATTAAAAAAAAAAGGGTTGTGATTTGTATGTCTCGAATCAGGGCTTGTTGCAAGCAGGGCACTAGTGTTGTTAGCATCTGCACAAGGCTATTGCTTGTCGCCAAGGAAGTAATTAGTCTCAGCCTGGAACCTCCATGTAGGGATGTGTGACTGCCAGCACAACCATTCAGATCCAGATGAATGCATACAGTTAAAGGAGCAAATGACTGTCCTAGGAGCCAACTTCTAGGGTCCAAGGTCCCTTCGCCCCCCCCAAAAATATTTGAGGGGCCCTGGGCCTCTCAAAAGTTGATAGGCATTGCCATTCAAATGGTGTTCCTGTGCCGCAATTTGTGATTGGTTATGCAAGACGGGGCTTACCTGCCCCTCCATATTTTATTTAAGTTTGCACCCCTGGTATGTATAAACATAACAAGCAGAATGGAAATTGAACTGACCATTTGATTTAAGGCTCCCGCTATTAGGCATAGGGAGCAAGCCCCATAGAACACAGGCGTAGTAAACACACATAGGATTGTACTCCCAAATGGGAAACATGCCTGTGTAGGTGGCCAGAAAAAAGTCCAGAAAAAAGACACCACTATGTCATGTGAGACGGAAACACGGGATGAATGGTGTTTAGATCTGCCTTGATGGTTCTAAAAGAGCAGAACAGCCTCGTATGCTATACCATGGTCAGTATGTCTCTGTTTATTGTAAAGTGGCCTATATAACACAAGGGGGAGCTCTGGCCTGAAATATCGAAACTCTTTTTCCCTTTATTGGCAACGCTGGTCATTATTTCATAACCTATTTTGCCTGGTAAATAAACAGTTTTCTGCCTCAAAGTACCATGTACACTGCAATACTCATCTGTAAAGGATCATCACAGCCTTTCTGTAGTTAGCTCACTGTGGAGTCAAGTCTGAGGCTACTTCCAGACCCTTGCTAATTGGAATGGGATTCAATAATATACCATCAATTTCAGGTTGTGCAATTATAGTTAATTGGGAGGTCCTGTGCAACAAACCTGCTTCCCCCAAAGATCAGTCTTTTCCCAATAAGGAAAGCAGAGGGGAAATGCACTGGAAAGTGTGAAGTTACAGTTGTGATGTAATGTCATCTAACCTCCCCACAAAACAATCAGAATGAATACTTAATAAATACATCTGAAAGCACCCTACATTAGGATGCCTGATGCTGATCTCCAGTCTATTCTTTGAAATTATAGTCTGTATCTGACTGCTGCTGTTCACAGTCATCTCTAGTCGTATTTTCATTTTTGTCTCCCTGCGTCAGAGACAGATATCTTCAAAGACTGGATTCTCTCAGTCAGCGTGGGAAGTGGATTTGGGAAAGTGAGTTGTGTGTTTAAAATTATGGCAGAGAAGAAAAGCATGCAGTGAGAACCATTATGCTACAAAATTGCTCTTCAGCTAGGAGTTGTCAGTGAAAACCATTAAGATTCCAAGCTCTTTTCTTAAGACGATGACATTTAAAACTTTCAACACAAAAAGCAAGTATTGATAGAATGTTAACCCATGTGACGTAGAGTCCATGGAGCCTTAGCGCTACAATTCTATATCCAATTACCTGTTATTAAGCCTTAATGAACTCAGTTGGACTTACTTCTGAGAAGACATGTATAGGAATGCACTGTTTAACAGTAGTAGTGAATCAATAAACTATTTCAAAAGAAGCAACGTTCTGATTATAAAGAGTATCATTTACATCAGCGGGTGGCTCTGCAAATTGTAGAACATGGACTGAACAGATTTCTTATTTATCTGTGGCATCACAGAAGGCAGCCCTGTATTGGGAAGTTTTTAATGTTTGATGTTTTACTATGCTTTATATATGTTGTAAGCCAGCCAGATGGGCAGGGTATAAATAAAATAACAAAGAAAACAACAATTAATAATACTAGTTATAATTCATAAATAAAAGCTGGTTGAAAGGGAAATAATGTCTTCATGCACTTAAGTCTTCTGGTACTGAAAGCCCTTTAACTTCATTGAGGCTTATGCATGAGCAAAAATCTGAGCTCTAAGTAGTTTGGAAGTATTACTGTACTGATAAAAGGTTTGCTCAACAAATGTGTTGTTTAGAATTAGACTGTCAGATTTCAAGAGAGGATTATCTCTACTATCAGCTACTGAATCTTTCACAACCTGTACTGTTCCCCACCTTCACCCCAGTCTCATTTTCTCATTATTTTGTTGGAGCAACACAGCAAGCACACCCTTAATTTTAAGTCTCTTGTCAGACACACTTTTCACTTTTCACTCAGAGAGCTTCCAGGCTGTCACCATTTTGCAGGTGGGGTTCAAGTGCATACTGAGAAATTCAAGTTGCACAATTAAAATGGATTTGGCAATCTCACACAACAGTCTGCTTCCAAAAAAAGGACATTTTTTTGTAAGGAAAATGATGAGAAATGCACTGGAAGGTGTGGGTTGCTTGACTGAAGTTATATTACTTCCCTGGCAAACAATGCTCAATAAACAAGTCATCTGGAAGCTGGTCTAAACCACTGAGCCTCTTGGTCTTGCCGATCGGAAGGTCAGTGGTTCAAATCCCCACAATGGGGTGAGTTCCCGCTGCTCTGTCCCAGCTCCTGCTAACCTAGCAGTTTTAAAGCACACCAGTGCAAGTAGATAAATAGGTACCGCTGCGGCAGGAAGGTAAACAGAGTTTCTGTGCACTCTGGTTTCTGTCACAGTGTTCCATTGTGCCAGAAGCGGTTTAGTCATGCTGGCCACATGACCCAGAAAGCTGTCTGTGGACAAACACTGGCTCCAGTGGCGGAGGAACCCTCTCCAGCACCTGGGGTGGGACGCTGAGGGGAGGGTCAAACTGCCAGGTGGCACACACACGACTTCCATATGGACTGCGCACGTGCGGCATCCCATACGGTGTGCACACACCCGGCAGCCTGTATAGTCACTGTGCGAGAGGCAACCCTTACGGACGCTGCGCGAGCGGCACCCATACTGACTGTGCGCCCCCTCGTCTGGGGAGAGGCAGAGGCCATCTTGTCACCCCCCCAGAGTGGCATCCGGGGTGACCCACCCCCCCGCCCCCACCCCCCGCTTCGTATCCCATGGCCCGCTCCCTCGGCCTGAAAGTGAGATGAGCGTCGCAACCCTACAGTTGCCTTTGACTGGACTTAACTGTCCAGGGGTCCTTTACTTTTTTACGTTAAGTTAAAAACACACAGAGAGAGACTCTCACACCCAAGATCTGCTCCAGTCATATAGGACCACCCTAGGAGATGGGTTCACTGTATACACTTGGGATTCACGGCTCAAACAGTTTTGAAGTCAGAGTGACACTGGCTTTGGAGGAACCGTATCAAAATGCAGTATTGCAGAAGAAACCATAGGACTTCATAGGATGGGGAAAGTTTGAGCAAAAGCATCTGTAAAAAAAATCTTTTTACTGAATTCTTACACAATTTTTCAAATGCATATCTACTCAGAAGTGAATCCTATTGCGATCAAAGGTTTAACTTCCAGGTACATGTGCATAGTACTGCAGTCTTAATCTCTCTCCCAGAAGTCCATTTTAACCATAAGGTGTATCTTACTTCAGAAGCTGGATATGTGTGTGTATGAAGCTCACCACCACAAATATCTCTATAGTTACTATGACTGTGATAAGAGTTTCTACAAAGAGGTGAAAGATTGTGCATATAGGGATATAAAAAGAACCCATAATTTTACTGTCTTTAAAACATAAAGCAGTGTGCCATGTGAAACATTGCAGAAAAACACGGATTTTGTAGGTTGTGTTTTTCATTGAACTGCCATCATGTTTCTTTTCATTTCTCCATCCTTTGCATCTGGCCGTGTACAGCTGGTGAGAGCGCAGCAAAACTGATCTTTGAAGATGCACAAAGAGCCATTTAGAGTTTACAGTAGCTACACAACCTGTTCAGGAAGGTGGTTTTCTGCTCCTTGACATAATGAATACAGGCCTAGATATTAGCTCTGTCAAGCTGAGGAAAACCACCAAACATGAGGTTGGCTTCCTGTTTAAAAACCATGAGCTAACTGAAGAGCAAAGACTGGTGAGGTTTTTAACAGGTTATGTTACTGTAATATCTAAGGTAACAAACCTTTTGCAGGATTTTAAAACCATTCCGTGGGGGGGAGATAGTCTGTTTCCTGTTGGGGGCAATGCTGCTGTCTCCTAGTGCTTTATTGGCACAAACTGTTTGACCAGAAATGAGAGTAGGCCAGCCTAGTTTCCCTTTTTTTAAAAAAAAGAAAGTTTGTATTTAGAACATTGACAGAAACAATTGAATGAATGAACAAGTAGTCAGAGCACTTCAGTCCTATAAACCAGTGAGTTATCATTAAGTGCTTTCCGTTCAAAAACATTGCAGAGCCTGGTGCATTTATACATTCTCCCATCAGTAGTTCTGGAGGGGGAATTAAAAAACAACAACCCTAAACCTTATTGTCAACGTAAATGATCCCATGAATCTGGAGCAGTAGAATCGATAACTCATATTCTAATGTATTGCTCCTTTCCTTGTGACATGCATAAGATTTTAATTGAACCCTGTTTGCAGAAATTTCCAGAACAATTGGATGCGTTCTATGCTTTTTATTCTTTTCAGATCAGAACACAGCCGCCTCTTTCCAGAGGGGCCAAATATGGTGCTGCCACATGTAAATCCCCCTTGTTTTTTGCAAATTTATAATTATATTCTCTAGGTCCTTTTATAGTACGGTATAGTTACTAGTTATCTTATTGTTATGGTTCTCTATTTTGTTTTGTCTAGTATTATTTTTTAATTTGTACAAAGCTTCTTTTTTGAATACTGGTCCTTGGCCATAATAAAGAGATTGACTGGACACATGACACCCAGTACTGTAGCCCAACCAATTACTATTCAATATAAGGGGAAAGAGATAGAACTGCAGGGGACGAGGAAGGGAAGAGAGCAGTTTCTAGGTGCTTAGAGGACTCAGGGCACAGCCCATGATACAAATTTGCTTATGGGCAGATTAAGCTGCTGAGTGTTCATGTTTGAGTGGAACTGGGAAAAAGCTTATGAAAATTATGGGATGAGTTGTTGTTTTTTATGGGTTCTTGGGCCAGGTGCAAAATACCCAGGGCTCAACCGTTTCGCTCACAATGATTCTGGATATATATGAAATTTAAACAGATGGGGAAGGGGAAGAGGCGGTGAAAGGGATAAGTTAAAATCCCTCCATTCTTACTATTGACTGTGTAGAGAATTATTGCTGGGGTGGGGGAATTGAGGAATGAATTCCAGATAAACTGAGGCATTTATTTATTGCGTTCCTATTCTATTTTATTTTCTCCAAGGAGCTCAAGGTGGCTTACATAGTCCCCCCCCCTCATTTAATTCCAACCCTGTTGGGACAACAACCCTGTGAGGCAGGTTGGGATGAGAGAGACAGTGACTGGCCCAAGTTCTCCCAATGAGCTTCATGGCTGATTGAGGATTTGAATTGTGGTCTCCTAGGTTCTAGTCTGACACCCCAACACCTAGACCACACTGGCTCCAAATGTAGCTTCATCATCTATTTACGGTGGTACCTCGGGTGACATATGCTTCAGGTTACATACACTTCAGGTTACAGACTCCGCTAACCCAGAAATAGTAGCTCAGGTTAAGAACTTTGCTTCAGGATGAGAACAGAAATCGTGCTCCGGTGGCACACGGTGGCAGCGGGAGGCCCCATTAGCTAAAGTGGTGCTTCAGGTTAAGAACAGTTTCAGGTTAAGAATGGACCTCCGGAACGAATTAAGTACTTAACCCGAGGTACCACTGTATCAAGAAAGAGTACATGTACTTGAATATTACCTGCATCTTTTTGTCCCTGTTCTTTCCCATTCCATTACCAACTCCACCCCCGTTCTATGTTCCGTTTTCTTTTTTAGAGCACAAGCAGGGAATTGTTTTATGCTAAAGCTCTTCTGCAGCACCTTAGGCACTGAACAAATGAACATATAATAACCTACCTGGCATGAAAACATAAGAACAAAGCTTCATAAAGGCTCTGTGCAGAGGATTATTTCCCAGGAACAACAGGAGGAACTTCCTTGTTACAATTTCCATAGGTGTAGCAGTGTTAGTGTATTGCAGGAAGAAAGAGTAACAAATAAAATTGTTATGGTGCCACAAGACTCTTTTGGGACTCCCAGGCTGTCACTATTTTCAAATGAAATTCAGTTGCATATTGGAAAATTCAGGCTGCACAATTGAAGCTGAATTGTGGCTCCTGAGCAACAAATTCATTTCTCCAAAAGAAGTTTTTTGTGATATTGGAAGTGATGGGAAAATGTCCTCGGTAGTGTGGGATAACACTGGCTTTGTTGCAAATTGTCTAGCCTCCCCTCAGATCAGAGGTGGAATCTAGACACATAAAACAAAAAAACGCTGTGAAAATGCTTTTTTAAAAAAGTTTTGAAAATACATTGTCGCCATCTAGTGTCTGATTTGTATATTGCACTTTACAACAGATTTAAAACGTTTTATTTGCAGCTGTATAGCTGAGTCCAGAGTCAATGCTCATTAAATAACCAACATCATATGTCTGCAAACAAATCAGGATGCATGTTCAACAAATGGTTGTTTTTCCTCTTTAGTGTTATTTATTGTGGCACTAGCCGTCATCCAGCTTTTGTGTAGTTTGATAATTATTAGAATGTAATGGGGGGAAGGAGCCAGTCAAGATTTACCAGAGTGCAACAGGAAAAACTACCTGATGTCAAAGAAGCCCACCTCCTGTTTCTGGGAAGAATTAAACGTCACCCTCTTCCGATCATCCTGTCAGTGCAAATATTTCTGGTTGCCAGGCAAAATATCCATCCCTTTCATCCTTGCATGCCCTTGTGTTAGCTTCCTCTAGCACACAGAGTTAGTTGAATCCAGCTCCCAATGCTAGGCTGCAAGCCTAACCCCATTCACCTGGGAGTAAGCCCCACTGAGTTCAGTAGGCCAACTTCTAAACAGACATGCTTCAGGTTAGTCACTGCCTCTGGTCTTGCCTTCTTGCCATATTTATAAGTTTCTCACACAGAAGAAATGTTGTTGGCAGAAGAAATGATGTTTTTCAAAGAAATAAATGTGATACAAAACCAAATAATCTTCCAGTTCCTATTTCATATTCCTTTTTAAAAACAACTTCGAAAAACAAACAAACCCCTCGATAACATTATTTAGAGTGTTGCTGAGGGGATATCAATAATAATCTATTTAACATCCATGCTGAAATTTGTAAGTATAAGGCTGTAATTCTATACACGTTTGGAAGAGAGTAAGTCCTATTCAGTTTGGGGGGGCTTATTGCTGGATAAACATGGATATCATATAACAGGCAAAAGTTCTAACTGGAAGATCTTTGAGTGATCTGCAGTAGATCTGTAGGGATTTCTGACTCAATTGTTTAACAATTGTAACAACAACATGACTTTTCCCACCTAAATTAGGCTGCTGCAATTATGGAAGCTGACCAGGGTTGGATTTTTGTGTGAAGGGACTGTGAGTTCAGTTCAGTTCAGTTCTGGCAGTGAAAACTCCCAAGGCTTAGAACGTGTTCAGAGGCCCTCTATTCTGTAATTCTACCTCATATGCTTTTTGCACCTAGCACTGCTTGGTCGATTATGCGTTTCTAGTAACAAAACAAGATAAGGCCAACAAGTCTGAAGTCTGATGTAACATGCCAATTAAGATACCGTGCTTTGTCTGAAGGATCTACAAAGTTAGCACACAATCCAGGCAGCTGATTTCTGAATGGCAAGCATTCAGCAAAGGTTTTTCTTTATGCACCTGCTCCTTTTTGCTTTTTTGTCTGGTGGCAACGTGCCCCAAGGTCAGAACACACGTGAAGCAGCAAGTTGTTTCCACCACTGGGCTACACTACATGACTTTGTGTTACCGTAGTTCTTCCCTCTTTTATTAGAATATAGTGCCACTGTATTCTGCTCTGGTCAGACCTCACCTGGAGTACTGTGTCCAGTTCTGGGCACCACAATTCAAGAAGGACACTGACAAACTGGAACGTGTCCAGAGGAGGGCAACCAAAATGGTCAAAGGCCTGGAAACAATGCCTTATGAGGAACGGCTAAGGGAGCTGGGCATGTTTAGCCTGGAGAAGAGGAGGTTAAGGGGTGATATGATAGCCATGTTCAAATATATAAAAGGATGTCACATAGAGGAGGGAGAAAGGTTGTTTTCTGCTGCTCCAGAGAAGCGGACACGGAGCAATGGAGCCAAACTACAAGAAAGAAGATTCCACCTAAACATTAGGAAGAACTTCCTGACAGTAAGAGCTGTTCGACAGTGGAATTTGCTGCCAAGGAGTGTGGTGGAGTCTCCTTCTTTGGAGGTCTTTAAGCAGAGGCTTGACAACCATATGTCAGGAGTGCTCTGATGGTGTTTCCTGCTTGGCAGGGGGGTAGGACTCGATGGCCCTTGTGGTCTCTTCCAACTCTATGATTCTATGATTCTATGATTAGGGGAAAAAAATACCTTGTATATGAAGGCAACATCAGCTGGATCCAGAGCTGGTCCCTTCTGCAAACAGAAAAGCTCCTTTCATTCACAGAAATGAGTGAGAACCATCAAAGAAGGGGAGGAGGCAGTTTTTGCAGGTTTTCTCTACAGCCTCCCCAGTGCTACCTCCCACACTGTTACATGGTTCCCAAACATTCCAGAGCTGTTTTAGGAGGAAGGAGGAATCCATGATGATGATGGTGATGATGATATATTATTTATACCCTTCCCATTTGGCTAGGTTTCCCCAGCCACTCAGGGCAGCTTCCAACAAAATATTAAAAATACAATAAAACATCAAACATTAAAAACTTCCCTAAACAGGGCTGCCTTCAGATGTCTTCTAAAAGTCAGATAGTTGTTTATTTCCTTGACATCTGATGGGAGGATGTTCCACAGGGCAGGTGCCACTACCGAGAAGGCCCTCTGCCTGCTTTCTTGTAGCTTCACTTCTTGCAGTGAGGGAACCGTCAGAAGGCCCTCAGAGCTGGACCTCAGTGTCTGGGCTGAACGATGGAGGTGGAGACGCTCCTTCAGGTATACTGGGCCGAGGCCGTTTCGGGCTTTAAAGGTCAGCACCAACACTTTGAATTGTGCTCGGAAATGTACTGGGAGCCAATGTAGGTCTTTCAGGACCAGTGTTATGTGGTCTCAGCAGCCACTTCCAGTCACCAGTCTAGCTGCTGCATTCTGGATTAGTTGTAAAATCACTTTCCTTCCTTCTGACGGTAGGGTCTCCCTGTGAATAGCATTCTGTTTACAGGAAGTCTGGCTCCAACTTTTTATGTCTAAAGTCACAATAAATGAAATCAAGGGTGTGCTGGATGATGGATATGGGAGCAACATGTACACCTGTAGAGTCTCTTGAGTAGAGACATAAAACTCTCCCACATTAGTTGCACCATTTTACACAATGATTGGCAAATTAGTCCTACTGAGCTCAGTGGGACTTCCAGGGAAATGTGCACAGGATTGCAGCCTAGAGCCAAAACTAGGCACATTAATCGCATGAATGCAATTAACACACATCTTCAAAAACCCATAAATAGCAGCTGTAGGATCATTCTTTTCTCCCTGCTGCACTTCTAAGTTAGAGAGTTTGAGGGGATCCATCCTGCTCAGATGTGTGTGTTTCTGCCTGTTCTGCTCTGTGGCGAGGCCTAGGCAGGATGCAAGGTAAAGTGAGGTTCAGGCTGGATACAGGGCAAGCTGAGTCAAGACAACCGGAAATTGTAGAGGTCAGTGTCAGTAAAGCTACATGATTCAGATGCAGCCTTATGCTGCTTTCCCCAGAAGCTTGGCAAAATTATAGAGCAGGCTATGCAAGTACCTCTACTCTTTGTCCTCAGCATCTCTCAATCAGACCTACATGGGAGGTTCCAGGTAGCTATAATAGCTAAAATTGCATGATGCTGGCTACTTCTTAGCTCTAATTTTAGCAGCTCTTACAACAAAAGAGCTCCTGTGAGCAAAATCTGGCACTGATAAATTGATGGAAGCTTTAGGCAATGCTTTCACATAGATCCGGAGCTGCATTTAGATGAAAACATTTTTAGAT